>NW_025919413.1:0-22316 GCF_907164915.1 Impatiens glandulifera
TGGGCTATTATAATAGAGAACACAAAGACAGCAGGTAGGTGCAAATGCAATAACCCATTTATTTTTAGTTGAGGCTGATCTTCCTAAATCCCTTAATTAATGTATCTCACATATATATATATAATATTTCCTCTCTTTATTAAAATTATTAAACTTTAACGTAACACTTTACTAACAGTTATAAATAACCGGATGCAAATTTTTTTATAAAACTTAGTTGACGAATTCATTATCAAATAACATAATATAATCTAACTGTTAAAACAATCTAAAAAAATAAGAAAAAATATGACTTATTAAAATGATGAAATATCTTAGCTAGCCTAGTCTATGTATCTTAGACTAGCTGAAAGCCCACAACCCTACCCTAGGATATACATATAAGAAAATGATAGACTAACTCCTTTTATAGCAATGCAATTAATTATAACCTTCTCTATGAGCATGTTTGATTTTAATTTTATTTTATAAATATAGTTTAATAAAAAAAATTATTAGAATTTTAATTAATTGAATTAATATAATATATTTTTTTTATTTTAATTAAATGATGGTAATGTTAAAATAAAATAAGACCGAAAAAATTTGACTAATTTGTTTTTAAAAAACTCTTAATATATATATATATATATGAATGAGATGATATTTGAGAGATGAAATTTGGGTGAGGGAATAAGAGAGTGAACGGCGCAATAGCAATATGATTGATTGGAAAAATCAAATAATTGCTTACCTTATATCCTAGTTAGAGCAATGAGTTTTAACTAGTCTAAGAGCAACTCCAACGGGCACGCAAATCCCATTATGCGTGCCCTTTTTCACTCAACCGGACAACATTCACAAACTCAAAATGCGTTTGGATGTCTCTCTCTCCTCCAACCAACCCATATTTGGGTTGTCACTGTTTATTCCCCATTTTTTGCTATTTTTTTAAAATAGCCCTCAATCTATTTATTTTATATATATAATCTTATATATCTATAATTAAAATTAAGTTTTAAACTTATTTTTTTTTCTTTTTAAAATAAAAGTTATAATATTTTTAAATGTATAATTAAATTATATTATATTTAAAATTTTATTTAATTTATTTTATAGTTACGAATAAACATATAAATTTATTTTTTTATTAATAATGTTTGTTTTAATATATTATGTTTGTTTATTTAAATGTATTATTTAATTATTTTTTTGTTATGTATGAATTATTAATATATAATTAATTTTATTAAATGAATAAGAAAAAATTAGGGTTAAATATGTGATGTTGATAAATATATAGATAATATTAATAAAGTTAAAAAATAGTGTAAAAAAAGAATATTTTAAGAATACTTTTTTGGGTTTGGAAATGAGTTTTTGGGTTGGAAATGAATTAATGTTTGATTTGACGTCTACTATATTTTAAGTTTGAGAATGGATTTGTGGGTCGTAGATAGTCTAAGATTAAATTAAATAATTCTTACCATTTATCCTAGTTAGAGTAATGAGTTTAACTAGTCTAAGATATATAGTTTGAGCCGGTTAAGGTATTTCATCATTTAAATATAAAAAATAAATATTTATATATTATTTTACAGTTGGAATTTAATATATGTTATTTGACCATTAATTGATTACACAATTAGATTTTACACCATTTTCGTCAAATTCTTTATAAGAAAATCACTTTATTTATAAACAAGGCTTTGTATTTGATCTTATGAACGTTTCAAATCGTAATACATCATCTTTTAGTCTTAAATTGAAATTTTAAAATACTTTAGCAACTAATAATAAAATTCATCAAGTTTTTTTTTATTTAAAAAAGAATATAAAAAGTTTTAAAAAACTATAAAAATAAAATAGCCTGGATAGACGTGTCTATCTCCACTCCTAACATTTTATTATTTACAGTTTCAAAATGACATTTAATTACTCTTTCTAATATTTAACTTTGTAGTCACACTTTTGAACGTCTATCATCAAATAAGGAATTAGGGTTCACATGCAACATCTTTTTTCTTTTTCTTTTTTAATTTAGTTATCTTTTTTATTATATAAATATATATATTATTTGTTCTCTTATTATTATTTTTTTATACACAATTGATGATAATTTTATAAATACATAATTATTTTTGTTATGTTAGAATTTGATTTTGATTCAATTGATAAATAAGTAGTTAATGTATCTGAAATAATATAATATTATTTTAAAAAATTATATATTTGATTTAGTTTTAAGTTTTTGTAACTTTTTTTTAAGTGATTTAGATTGACAATTTAGATAGTTTGTTTTTTGTTACATTTCATTTTTTTATTTAATTTTTATTTTTTTCTGATAGAAGATAGTGGCTAATTTAATTTATAATTATAAAAATCATAACTAATATTTTTATAATGTAATCCTTCATTAAAGATATCTTTAAAAAGTTTTAAAACATTTGATCCAATAAAGAGGGGAAAAAAGTATGCAGGTAAGAGGTACGAGGTATAAAAAAATAAAATGTGAGTGATTATAGAATAAGAAAGAAAATTGATATTTATAGTGACATTAATTAATTTATCTTTCAATATTGTGTATACTAGATAATTTATTATTTATTTTTGTTTTTGCTCTATTAGAGCATAATCAAAGGAGTTATCGATCAGATTTTATAATTGATCAAATACTCTTCATTTATAGGTTGCATTTAATTTTTCGTTTCTTAAATTAATATATATATATATATATATATATATATATATATATATATATATATATATATATATATATATATATATATATATATATATATATATAAATAAAATTATACAAATAAAAAAATATTATTAGTTGGTGACTTGTATCATATATATATATATATATATATATATATATATATATAAAAGATTTAACAAAATTGCTAAATTTATATGTAATCTAATTTTTTTTTTGTGATTTTTATATAATAATAATAATAATTAATGACATTTTTTAAGATGATAAGAGAAAAAAACAAACAATTAAAAATTAATAAAATTGTTAGAAAAATATTCAAGAAATGATTTCTCAATTTCTGTAAGGTAAACTAAGCAAAATTTATCCTAAATAAAGACTAATACCATACTTAGACGTTAAATCATTTTTAACAAAATACTTGTAAAATGTATTTAATAAAAAATAATATGATGCTTAAATTTTAAATCATTCTTAACTAAATATTTAAAAGTTATTCTAAATCAAGAGTAATACAATGCTTAGATACTAAATTAGTTTGAATAAAATGTTATAAAACTTTTTAAAGATATCTTTAATCAAGAATTATTAGGAAGATATTAAATAATTATTTTATCAATCATTAATTATTGTTGTGACTTAAAATTTTCTTTAACGGGAACAATGTCTAAAATTACATAATATAAATATGTTTAAACAAAATTTTGAACATTCTTTTATTTATTTATTATATACCTCTAATCTGTAATATTTATTAATGATTTAAACAATTTTTCTCTTATTAAACATATAAAACTATTTTTATTCAATATATGATCAAATTACCTTTAATATTTTTCAAACTTCATATTATGAAAATTAGTATAAATATTCAAAATATATATTTGTTAGTAATTTTGAATGATAAATTTTAAAATTTATTTTTTCCGTGGAATTTAATTGGTATAAAAATATATATCATTTATTTTAAAATTAAAAAAAATGGTTTTATTAATAATGTGTACACACAAGTTTAATTTTATGAATGTTGTGGTAATTTTATATAATATTACCATTTGGACTTGTATATTAATTTACAATATAATTAATATACACTTGCATTTTATTATAATTTAATTTAAATTACCTATATTCACCTTTTAAATTTTTATTAACTATGTATGGTACAATATAACCTTTCTAAAATTTTATTAACTAGAAAAATATTTAAATAAAATAATTTTATTATTTTTGTGTTTGACATAATTAAGAAAATTCAATAATTATAAGTAATTTATTTGAATAATTTGAGAATAATGCAATTATTCATAATAATTATTTTCTTTATTTTAATAATATCTTTCAAACTCTCCACTATAACATTCTTGCATTTTTCTCTTTTAAGAAGAGCAACATCCCGCGCATACTTTGTCAATATTTCTTATGTCACAGAAGCAACAATGAGGTGGACAAACAGGATCAGGACAATCTGTTTATTAAATGAATCAAATAATTATTATATTAAATCATAATTAAGTAGTATTTTACCAAATACAAACTATATATAATTGTTCATTGTAATATAAATTTATATTAATAACAAACTGAAATATAATAAATATAGTACCATAAATTTGAAGTTTATTTCCATGACCAAGATTTTGCTTAGTATTAATCGTTTAAAGGAGGACGATTCGAACAGCTTCATTCGCCAGCATCTGTGCTAATAAAATTAACACAGAAATCATCAAAGAAAATGTTTTCATGATGATAGCTGAGTTTGAGAAAAAGATAGAAAATTAATGTTGTACTAATTTGATTTCTTCATTACAAATACATATTTATAGTCTAAAAATTGCACAATAAAATAAGTTTTTTAATATATTATAATCATTAAGGTTACCATATATATATATGTTTAGTATCCATTCTAATCAAATAATATTCTTGCTAATTGTTTTTATAAAAATAAGGAATTCCAAACAATACAAATATACATTTCCTTAAAAGTATTGGAATTGAATCACTTCCTAAAATACATTACTAGTTTTTAAAATAATATCAAAATGTACTAAATATTTAACAAATTAACAATTACACAACATACATGAATATAATTACTTTAAAAATATTAGAAACAACTAACAAACTTAGTATAATGCTTTGTTTGATGAAGTTCCTTATAAATTTATTTTTTGTTTAATTTTTTTCCATCATTCAAACCTGACCGTAATTTCTTTTTATAACTAGACAGATAAATAAAATTTATAATTATAAACAAAATATTATTTTCAATCATCTAACAAAATACTTCGTTTTAAAAGAATTCTCAACAAATCTTGTAATAGGAGTTATTTTCATAAATAGTTTATGCAATTCAATATCAAGATAATTAATTATTAATTTTGATTTTGATTGTACAGACGTTATCTTTTCTACATTGTAACTTCTATTTGAATTTAATTTGAATTAATTTCTTATAAAAAATTTAAAGTTTCACCGCAATTAAATAAATCGTTCCTAATATTAAGGATGAGAAAAATTACAGATATTATAAATATATTAAAAATATTGTACCGCAATTTATCGAAAATATTCATTTTTAAGGTATACTGATACCGAAATTATTTTTACGGTGAATGTATGAAATTTTTAAAATTTTGGTATATCGAGATATATCGAAATACCGAAATAGTATTTATAAACTAAAATATATAATATACAAATGAATTTTATATTAATTTAATTATAAAAATATAATTTTTGAATATTATCAAAATATAATTATACTAAAATATTATTCAATATATGCAAGTTCTACCTTACGATTAGATTGACTTTTTTTTTTAATTTAATATATTTTTTAGGTATTAAAAATAGAATATCGATACCGTACCGAAATTAAGGTATATCGAATTAAGGTAAGGTAAATGTATGGATATTTTTTTATACCGAAATTAAGGTATATCGTAATCAAGGTATATCGAAATTAAGATAAGGTAAATGTATACATTTTTTATATACCAAAATTTTCGGTATGTATAAAATATAAAGGTATACTGTATCGACCCACACTATTACTACTATATACAAAATTAGTGAAAACCGCAAACTCTTAAGTTAAAATTATAATTTCTTTAAAGGATTGATTTTTTTTTGAACAATTAAAAATTTCTAAATATAATCAAACCCTTATTTATTTATTTTTTCTTATGAATTATATTATTTAATTCATTCATTAAAATATTAAATATTTTATATTTTTACATAATATTGTATACACACAAGTTTAATTTTATGAATGTTGTGATGATTTATATAATATTATCATTTGAACTTGTATATTAATTTATAATATAATTAATATACACTTGCATTTTATCATAATTTAATTTAAATGACATATATTCACCTTTTAAAATTTTATTAACTATGTTTTGTAACTCATAATATTTTAAAATTTTATTAACTAATGGGTTGATATTACAACGTTGAGAAATATTTAAATAAAATAATTTTACTTTATTTGTGTTTGACAACGGTGAGAAAATTCAATAATAGTTAGTAATTTATTTGAATAATTTGAGAATACATAATAATTATTTCCTCTGTTTTAATAATATCTTTCAAACTCTCCATTATAAAATCCTTGCATTTTTCTCTCTTAAGAAGGACAACATCCCGTACATACTCTATCAGTATCTCTTATATCACAGAAGCAGCAATGATGTGGACAAACAGGATCAGGACAATCTGTTCATCAAATGAATCAAATAAATTATTATATTAAATATCTTTACCAAATACAAACATATATCTATATATAACTGTACTCTTTAATATAAATTTATATTGATAACAAACTGTATAGTACCATAAATTTGAATTTTATCTCCATGACCAAGATCTTGCTTAGTATTAATCATTAAAGGAGCACGATTCGGAACAGCTTCATTCACCAGCATCTGTGCTAATAAAATTAACACACAAATCAACAAAGATGATGTTTTCATGGTGATAGCTTAGTTTGAAAACAAGATAGAAAAATTGTATCGTTCTAATTTGATTACTTCATTAGAAATACATATTTATAGTCTAAAAATTGCACAATAAAATCAGTTAAATATTAAATGTAATATTATGATAAGTTTTCCTTTTTCTATTCTTTGATTTTTAATATATTATAATCATTAACTTACCATATATATATATATATATTTAATATCCATTCTAATCAAATAATATTCATTCCAAATTATACAAATATGCATTTCCTTAAATAGAATTTGAATTGAACTACCTTCCTAAAATACATTACTATAATATATATTATCTATTATATAGTTTTTTAAATATCAAAATGTACCAAATATTTAACAAATTAACAATTACACAACATACATGAATATTATTATTTTAAAAATATTAGAAACAACAAACAAACTTACTAGTATAATGCTCCTTGTACCTTATATCTTCTTTGAAATATTTTGTGTGTATATTAACTTACTTGTTTGATGAAGTTACTTGTTTTTTTTTATAACTAACTTTAATTACAAAATAAATTTATAATTATAATCAAAATATTATTTTCAATCCTCAACAAAATACTTTGTCTTTTAAAGAATTTTCAATAAATCTTGTAAATGGAGTTTTATTTTTGTAAACTGTTATGCAATTTAATATTAAGATAATTAATCATTGATTTTGATTTTATAGAAGTTATTTTTTTTTACCAGTAACTTTTATTTTAATTTAATTAGAATAATTTTGTATAAAAAAACTTTATTTTAAAATTTCACTGCAACTCTAAATAAATTATTCCTAATATTATATACAAAATTAGTGAAAACTGCAAACTCTTCCTTAAATATAAATTAAAATTGTAATATACATTTTTCTCCTTAAAGGATTATTTTATTTTGACTATTAAAATTTTCCACCACTTATGTCTTTGTTAGAGATTTTTTATTTATTTATACAAATCTAATTATAATCAAACCCTTATTTATTTTTTCTTATAAATTATATTATTTAATTCATTCATTAAAATATTAAATATTTTCTGTTTTTACATAATATTCTATAATTATATATTAATATAATATTCTTTTTATTAAAATTAAATAATCAAAATTTTACTTTCTTTTTTAAGATATATATATATATATATATGAAATGTGGCTTATACTTTTTTCCAATAAAAATAAATATAGGTTTATTTTATTTTTTAAAATTATTATTTATTATTTAAAGAAATTTAATATAAGTATGACTCACAATAACAAAAAACGATGATACTTAAAAGATGTTTTGAATAATTGAACCTTAGAATTTTGTATTTTTAGACCATCTCTATAAATATCAATTATTATAATTGATTTTTAATCTATTAAAAAAAACTAAAAGTATATATATATATATATTTATAATTTATAGGAAAATTCGGTTATATTTATTTCAAATGAAATGATAGAGAAAAATATGAATGTATATAAATATATTTTATTAATATATTTTAGGTAAATTACCATATTTAATTGCCTAATTTTATTTTATTAGAATTGATATTATAATATATATAAGGATATAATATATTGTAACGTATGATTATAATAAATTAAAAGAAATTTTAGGTAGTTCAATCTTACTTATGTATTTTGTATTTATTTATATAAATTTTAAAATAAATGTACTTTTGATTTACACGAAATTTATTAGAATGGATATTATATATATAAATATAGAGTAATGATATATACAACACTCTTATACCTTATACAACACCTTTACATAACACCTACCTCGTTTGGAAAGAAAAAAAAATATATATCTTAAAAAAATACAAGAGAGAGAAAAATATTTTCTATTTATTTCAAAATGAGTTAGGTGTTATGCGAGGGAAATTTGATAATATGACCCTAAAAATAAGAGTATTTTGATTTTTAACCTCACTAATAAAGTTTTTGTTTTTTAACATTTTTTTAAAAAAATTTCCAATTTTACCCTCAATAACCTTTTTATTTATTTTTTATTTTTTTTTCTTTTCTTTCCCTCTCTCCTCTCATTTACTCCCCCGTTGGTCCCCCACCACCACCCATCCCCCACATGTCTCCCATTTCCCAAGTCCCAACTAGGGCTGCAAATGAGTCAAGCTACTCGTGAGCTGCTTGCGAGCCGCTCGATCAAAGCTCGGCTCGAGCTTGACTTTGATCGAGTTCGAGCCGAGCTCGAGCCGGCTCGTTTAATATTCGAGCCGAACTCGAGCTCATATAATGCTCGCTCGTTGGCTTGTCGAGCTTTTTCGAGCCTGATAATATATAATATATTTATTTAATATAAAAAAACTTAAATTTAAAACAATTTTTTTTTCTTTTCTCTCTATTTTCAAAACCCATATAGAAGGCCCATAATCCACATTATAATATTATATTGTCATAAAACAAAACCCTAATATCTAATGTATCAATCATAAGTGACTCTTTCGTCTCTTTTTCTTCTTCTTTCTTCCGTCTTCACCATTTCTTCTTCTATCTTCACCATTTCTTCTTCTTCCTCTATCTTCATCATTTCTTCTTATTCTTCCTTTTTTTACTATTTCTTCTTCTTTCGTCTTCATCATTACTTTCACTCATTCATAATAGGTTAATACATTTTTTATGTTATCTCTCATCTACACTATTTCTCTCATTCATTCACAAGAAACATACAGGTAAATTAAAATATATTTTCATTTCTACTATAGCTATTGCTCATACTTTTAAATAATTTTGATTTTGTTTTGTATTGAGAGAAATTTGTGCTTATATAGATCGTTCATAGATCTATATGGAAAAACACTATTATATATATTAATCGTTCATAGATCTATATAGAAAAACACTATTATATATATTAATCGGTTCATAGATCTATATAAAAAAATACTTTTAATATATATTGTTCATAGATCTATATAAAAAAATATTTTAATATATATTAATCATAGATCTATATAGAAAAACACTATTATGCGTCAACAATATTATATTATATATAATATTGAAAGAGATAAAAAAAATATTAGTATATTATATATAATAAAATATAAAAAATATTAGTTTATATTTTGTATATATTATGAAGAGATAAAAAAGGTTAGTATATATATTATATATAGTATGTTGAGAGAAAAAATGAATTTATAATATTAATAATATATTGTAATATATAAATAAATTAATAGATTCTTTCTATGAATAAGTTAATAAATTCTTATTATATTTGTACCCAAATAATATAATTATAAATAATAATATTTAATAAAAAATAGGTTGATTTTGTTTTTGTCCGTATCTACCCTTAAACCTTAAACCTTAAAGTAAGTTAAATTTTAGTTATTTGTTTTAACATATGTTTTTTATATTAATTATTTTTAAGCTTAAATGCAGGTAGGTGTACTTGTGCTATAATTAAAGAACGTGACTTAAAAAATATTAATATATTGAATGTTCAAACAATTTATATAGTATTGTACTTTAATTTTAGAATTTTAGAATTTAGAATTTTGATAATTGTGGTTGAATGCTTTTTGGATTATCATGGTTTTGAAATTTTAAATAGTCATGATTTTTTCATATTTTCAATTTTAAATATTATGTTTTAAATTTTGAATATGTATGAAAGTTTGATATTTCATTTTGAAAATAAATTTTAGTTTGAGTTCGAGCTTGAATTCGATCTCGAGCTTGAGCTCGAACTTGATCTTAAATTCGAGCTTGAGTTCGAGCTTCTCGAGTCGAGCCGAGCTTATAGGTAAATACTCGAGTCGAGCTCGAGTTCAAATTTATAAACTCGTTCGAGCTCGAGTTCGAGTCGAGCTAATAAATACTAAATCGAGTCGAGCTCGAGCTCAAGCAAATTCGAGCTCGACTCGACTCATTTGCAGCCCTAGTCCCAACATCCCCCAATCACCTTTCTTCTTCCTTTCCACCGCGACCCCACCACCCTCCCTTCCCCCAACTACCAGCCACCGAAGTCCGAGGGAGACCAACTACCGTCACCGCCAACGACACAGCTCCGCGACGCCTAAGACCCAACTAAGACCCCGCGACGAGACCAACCGACCAACATCTAAATGGGTACGTTCATTTCTATCAATCTCATTTCATTCACGTTATGGTTGAATGGCTGTCAAAATGTTATGGTTGAAATGCTGGGAAATGCTACGTAAACGAAATGCTGTCAAAATCGGTCCCCACGCCCACGTCCCACGCCCAACCCCCACGCCCCACGCCCTACCCCCACGCCCCACGCCCACTCCCCACGCCCCACATCCACTCCCCACTCCCCACTCCCCACACCCTACCCCCACGCCCCACGCCCACTCCCACGCCCCACGCCCACTCCCCACGCCCCACGCCCACTACCCTAAACCTTAAACCCCCACGCCCTACCCCCACGCCCCACGCCCACTCCCCACGCCCCACGCCCAAGACCCACGCCCACTCCCCACGCCCACTCCCTACGCCCCACGCCCACTCCTCACGCCCCACGCCCCACGCCCCACGCCCAAGTCTCACGCCCCTCGCCCAAGACCCACGCCTAACCCCCACGCCCCACGCCCCCCCAAGATCCATTTATGGTAGGTTTTGTTTACTACACTAACATTTAAATTTCTATCAATTGTAGATTCCAATTTATATGTTAGCTGTTTTGTCCTATATGATGGTGAGTGGCTGAAAGATGATGAAGGTGTTAGTTCTTTTGAAGCAAATTCTTTAGTAGGTGTGCATCTATCCCGAAATACTACATATGGAGAATTAACTGAAATCGTCTATGATGCTATTCATGTGGACAAAGTGAGATATGATTTAGTGTTGAAAGTGAAGTATAATTGTCTTTTTAAAAGAGCTCCTCCTGTTGTTATCCGATGTGATAAAGATGTGATGTTCTATGTGCAACATATTTCGACTTCACACCAAGAGCAAAACACTCCTCTTTGTGTATCTTTACTAGAGAAGTCACAACCTTCACACCCAACAAATGAAATCCAAAGAGAGGAGGTTCCTGAATTTGAGCATGAAGATCCACTCCGCCAAAATGACATACACAATGCAGTAAATGAAGAACAACAAGTCCCATTTCTTCATCCGAGTGAATTGGTTGCTAGTACTCCCCCTTTTGAACCCAGGTCAACCACTTCCCTTATGAGGAAAACATCCATCAATGTTGAGGAACTAATCCTGGTTGAAACACATGCTCAATTAACCCTTGAAAATGGATTGGAAGTGGGTACGTTTTATGAGAACAAAAAAGAACTTCAATTGGGGGTGCATAGATATGCGATGGCTAATCATTTTGAATTCAAAATCGAAAAGTCAACAAAAGTTCTTTGGTTTGTGAAATGTGTGAATGAGAATTGCAAGTGGAGGTTGCGTGCCGTGAAAGGGAAATTTCAAGAGATGTTTGAGATTCGAAAATTACTAAATGTACACACATGCTCAATTTTGACGAGACAAGAGAATGTGAGGCAAGCACCATCATGGGTAATTGCGGAGTGCATCAAACGTAAGTACATGGACCATCACCATGACCACATGCCTAAGAAAATAATGGAAGACATGCAGACAAATTATGGGTTTAAGTTGAAATATAATAAAACTTGGAGGTCTAGGAAACAAGCATTAATGGCAGTGCGAGGAACAATGGAGGAATCATATGGAAAATTGCGATCATACCTGTTCATGTTGGCGAAGAATAACCCAGGTACCATAACTGACATTCAACACGGATGAGCATGGCCATTTCAGATATATGTTCATGTCTCTAGGCTGCTCAATCAGAGGTTTCAGGTATTGTCGTCCAGTATTGTCCGTCGATGCTAGTTTTCTTAAACACAAGATTGGAGGTCAATTATTGATTGCGATTGCATTGGATGCGAATGAACAACTATTTCCCCTTGCTTTTGGCGTCGTTAATTCGGAAAATAATAACTCTTGGACATATTTCATGCAACAATTAAGAGTGGCAATTGGATTAGTCCCAGATCTCGTCTTCGTATCTGATAGACACCCAAGTATTGCCAATGCTTTGTCCGCTGTTTTTCCAGAAGCACATCACGCGGCATGCACATACCACATCAAAATGAATATTATGGCCAAATTCAAAATCGATTACTGCCACGATGAGTTTGATATGGCTTCACGCGCATATACAGTGCCAAAGTTTCAACTCCATTTTGACAAGATCAAGACCAAGGACCCTCGTATTGCTGCCTATCTGGAAGAGATAGGAGTGGAGAGATGGAGTCGTGCATTTTTTCCTGGTTTTCGATACAATCAAATGACAAGCAATTACGCTGAGAGCTTTAATAGTCAGTGTAGAAATGCTAGGAAATATCCCATATCAACATTGGCTGAGTATTTACGAATCACACTACAAGAATGGTTTCATGATAGAAGATAAAAAGCTTCTAACCACACAAAACATTTATCTCAATATTATGAAAAGTACTTACGTGAACAAGCCGAGAAAGCCAGATTCTACAACGTTAATCCGCTTAACAGATTCGAGTTTCATGTGAATGACGGTCAACATGATTTTCAAGTTGATCTCCAAACTCGAACTTGTACTTGTAGGGTATTTGATCTATATGGTCTTCCTTGTAAACATGCCCTTGCTGGTGTCCGTTCTCGGAAAACTATTCCATATGAGTATTGCTCAATGTTAGAGAATTATTGCATTGTTTATTCTAAGATTGAATTTTTATATTTAAATATTTTTTTTCAGGTTTTTTCACAACTGAAGCGTGGTGCATGGCATATGTAGATACATGTTATCCAGTTTGCGATGAAGGTTCTTGGGATATTCAGAAAATATCAAGGAACGAGTTTGTCTAAAACCCCCCATCAAGGTTAAGAAGGGTAGGCCAACAACAAAGCGTAGGCCATCACAAGGTGAGCCTCGTAAGGAATAGAGACGGTGCAACTCATGTGGCGGTCGAGGCCATAACAGGGCAACATGCAAAGCAGTGATGCCTGCACCATCTACTTCAAGACAACAAGTGTCACAACCTTCACAACCGTCACAGTTGGCCCAACCTTCACAATCTTCATCTTTGCCACATTCTCTAGACAATATTTCTTTTGGTTAAATTGTATCTTTTTGTTAAATTGTATGTTTTTGCACCAACTGAATCAGTGACTATTCCATATGATGTTTTATATATATATGTAGGTGGTAGTTTTGTCCAGGTGGTATATGTGCAGGTGCCTTTTTTTCTGTTGTAACAGATCTGATGTGCAGGTGTCCAAAGACAATAAGTGATCATCATGTTCAGGAATTCAAGGGGGTTGGGCGTGGGGCGTGGGCCTTTGGGCGTGGGGCGTGGGCCTTTGGGCGTGGGGCGTGGTGGTTGGGCGTGGGGAGTGGGCGTGGGACTTTGGGCGTGGGGCGTGGGCCTTTGGGCGTGGGGCGTGGGCCTTTGGGCGTGGGGCGTGGGCCTTTGGGCGTGGGGCATGGGCCTTTGGGCGTGGGGCGTGGTGGTTGGGCGTGGGGCGTGGGGGTTGGGCGTGGGGCGTGGGGGTTGGGCGTGGGGCGTGGGCGTGGGGCGTGGGGGTTGGGCGTGGTGCGTGGGGGTTGGGCGTGGGCTTTACATATTATTACTTGAATTAATTTTATGTTTTTGTTATACATATTATTACTGGAAAATCTCATTCATTTGAATCTAACAAAGACAACAATAATTAACTAATTTTAGAATGAAATTTGAAGCAAACAAATTAACTATTTATATTGAATTTAGATCAAGGGTCTACAATTTGATGGAATAACCTTACTGCCCATTTGTTTTCTCCAAAAATTCATATTTTCAGTGACCACATTTGATATATCCAATGAGGAAGTAAGGTATTTCAAATGCATAATAGTAAAAACCCCACAGTCCCCACTTTTGGTTGTCTTTGGGACTATTGGGTGTGGTATTATGGAATATGGCATCGCATCCAATTTGATCTGTGGAAACCTTTGTTTATCGCCCGTGGTGAACCCCTGTTCAAGCAAGTATGGCACCATTACACACATTGGTTTCAAGAATTTGTCATATTCATCCTTTGGGGAATATATTCTGTTCGCAGTCATATACATATATGAACCAATCTTGTAGATGAATCTTGCACAGGACCCAGTGCTTCTGCTTTAGGTTCAGGGTACATATATCATATCAACAATATTCCAAGGATTACTTCCTTCACCAACTACGTATTCCATGAGATCGTCGAATTCGTAGCCTGCAGGATTCGGGGTAAACATATCATAGCGATTATTCATCTTCTGACAGAATTTGGAGTCAGCAATTGAGAAATTTCTTGGATATGTCTTAGGGAACTCCTCAACCCTTCGTTTCAGTAGATGACAGATTTCATCTATCTCCTACGAAAAAATTATTGATTAAGCAAAATTATTAGGCGTAGAACAAAAGGTGGGGCTTGGGCGTGGGTCTTGGGCGTGGGGCTTGGGCGTGGGGCGTGGGGGTTGGGAGTGGGGGTTGGGCGTGGGGATTGGGCGTGGGTCTTGGGCATGGGGCGTGGGGCGTGGGGCTTGGGCGTGGGGCTTGGGCGTGGGGCTTGGGCGTGGGGCGTGGGGCTTGGGCGTGGGGCGTGAACAAAAATACTTACCGTATCGTGTAACCATTGTTGAGGCTTGAGCAATATGTTGAATAAAGAACGATCTGCAGAGCAACCCGTCAACTCCTTGAAATCCTTTGCATCACTCTTTAACCATTTCTTCAACTCCTTCATCTTTTCCTCGTCAATTCGTAACAAAGGATTAACCTTAACCAGATCATTTAGTTTAAACTCTTTCCCACCAGGGTCGGTGTATTCCCCCAATTGTTTCGACTTCTTCTTTCTCCGAAAACTTTTACCAACAAATTGTGATGGAGTCAACTGTTTCACCTCATTCTCCTTCTCCTTCTGCTTATTCTTCTCATTCTTCTTCTTCTCCTCCTCAGTCTCCACAATCACCTCCTTCGCAATCTCTTTTTCCACCTCCTCTTTCTTCTCCTTTGGAACATGGGGCAAATCTTCTTCCTGCACAATCAAAAAATTAGATTAATATACATTGTGGAATTGGAATGTAGGGCGTGGGACTTGGTGCAATACATTGTCATTCTTCTCAGCTTCCACCTCCACCTCTTTGTTCTCCTCTACCTCCACCTCCACCTCCACCTCCTTCTCCTTCTCCTTCTCCACCTCCACCTCCACCTCCACCTCCACCTCCACCTCCACCTCCACCTCCTTCTCCTTCTCCACCTCCACCTCCTTCTCCTTCTCCACCTCCTTCTCCTTCTCCTTCTCCTTCTCCTTCTCCTTCCTCCTTCCTCTTCTCCTTCTCCACCTCCTTCTCCACCTCCACCTCCTTCTCCTTCTCATTCTCCACCTCCTTCTCCACCTCCACCTCCTTCTCCTTCTCCACCTCCTTCTCCTTCTCCACCTCATCATCATTCTTCTCCTCTGGGCCATCAAAACTCAATTTGCGAGAGGTTTTGGCGTGGGACGCGAATCATCATTCTGTGCAATGAAAAAAAATCAGATTAATATATATACATCGTGGAATGTGGAGGATTATCACGTTCTATACCATACCTTTGTCATTCTCTCCTCAGTCTTCTCGTCATTCTCGTCAGTCTCCTTAGTCTCCTCGGTCCTCCTCCCCAGTCTCCTCGTCTTCCTCCCCAGTCTCCTCGTCCTCCTCCTCAGTCTCCCTCGTCCTTCTCCAAAGTCTCCTCCTCCTTAGTCTCCTCGTCCTCGTACTCCTCCTCCTCATCGTTCTGCAAAATAAAAAATGAAATGAGATTAATATACATTTTGGAGGTCGTAGGGCGTGGGCATTGGGGCGTGGTAGTGGGCGTGGGGAGTGGGCGTGGGGGTTGGGCGTGGGGAGTGGGGCGTGGGGAGTGGGCGTGGGGCGTGGGGGGTTGGGCGTGGGGAGTGGGCGTGGGGGTTGGGCGTGGGGAGTGGGCGTGGGGGTTGGGCGTGAGGCGTGGGGATTGGGCGTGGGGCGTGGGGGTTGGGGCGTGGTCGTGGGGCGGGGGGGTTGGGGCGTGGGGCGATGGGGAGTGGGCGTGGGGCGTGAGGTTGGGCGTGGGGCGTGGGGCTTGGGCGTTAGGAGTGTAGCTTGGGCGTAGGGCAGTGGGGGTTGGGCGTGGGGCTTGGGGCTTGGGCTGGGGGGCGTGAGACTTAGGGCGTGGGGGTGGGTCCTTTGTCGAATTTCTCTCTCAGCGCTTCCTCTTCTTGGCCAACTTATCAGCATTCATCTTCTTGGCCAACTTATCAGCATTCATCTTCTTGGCCAACTCATCAGCAATCATCTGCTTGGACAAAATCGCTAGCCTCTCTCGCCTCTCCTTCCTCTCATTCATCTTTCTTGTAATCTCATCATCACCCTCCTTCGTCTCCTTCCTCTCATTCTTCTTCATCTTGTCGTCATTCTCCTCTTAGAGTTCATCAACTCATCATTCTTCCTCTTCGTCCTATTCTCATTATCAACATCATCATTCTTCCTCTTTGTCATATTCTCAACAAGTGCAAGATCATTATTCTTCCTCTTTGTCGTCCTCTTCTTAGTATCAATTGCAGCAGTACCTGCCTCTTCTTTTCTTCTCCTCCACCATTCTTTTGTTCATTTCTTTGCCCCAATAATGTGATTATAGTTGTTGATTCTTCTTCATGAGCCTGATTTCACTTTTAATCTCATTCACATCCTTTTTAATCTCATTCACAACATTTGTCAGCACATCAAGTTTGGCAGTTAAGTCTTGAGACACTCGATTTGGTGCACAAGATGTAGATTTGTCTTCAGTTGGAATAGGAGTCGTCGCAGAGGGATTGAATGAGAGGAGCTTTCTTGGCTAGTTTCATCACTAACTTCAGGGACCTTGGGACTACTATGTCTACTCTTCTTGGTCGGGCGGTTTTGGGAGTCCTTTCATGTTTTTCTTCTTCTTCAAAAACCTCAATCTTTCTCTTCCTCGTATCACATCCAAAGAATTCATCATAAATGTTATCTGTCATATCTTCAAAGTCGTCGGCCAGAGTACATCCGCTTCTCCTCCGCAGACTCATGAATTTTCTTCGAACAGTGCACTCCTGGATGGCTGTGGATACCTCAGGTCCGGTATAACTCCTAAAAGATTTATAGGGAACTATCCTTGGGCTTGTAAGATCATCTTCCAGTGTCCTTTTCAGCAAAATTGGGGACGAATGTATCGATAAGACTCATAGGTCCACACTTGGAATGCTAGTGCGAACCCATGTATAGTATAAGCGACATCACATATGCCTTTCTTGTTCCAGTTTTTCTTCTTCGAGAGATATAACCCACGGAGGTATTTGATATCTTTGTCAATACCCTGCAGGGTAGCTCTGAAGGACACCTTTCCCCCATGGAAATTGGAGGAACATCTCCATGTCTTCCACCATGTGAAAGATTCTCAACTTATCTTCCTTCTGTTATCAGATGCGAACAGATATTGGTAAAATGAGAAATATGAGCCCCATCTTCCATGAATCCTCCTTATCAGAGCATCCAAACGAAAAATGTCCTTCAAGCTCTTTTAGCTAACATCCTTTTTTACCCTTAAAAATATTTGAGGACAAGGGGTGGACATTCTTCAAACCTCCCTCCACCAACGAAAATCTGCCAAGGTTGAGGCATGTCACCAATGCATAATCCTTCATGCCCCAGCAGACCTCCTTACCTTTGAACCAAGAACCTTATCTCCTTCGAATTTGAACTGACTTTTCTGATAAGCATCTGATGGAGTATGGTTCCTGAAAATAATAATGTCGGGGCTTGGAATATAGACCTTGAATTGGGTCTGCAAGCACTATCCAAAAGATCACGGTGAGTAAACCTCTCCTTTATCTTTGCCAAGCTGGGACCGGTGGAGTTCCATGAAACACGACCATTAAAATCATTGAGAATGGTTTTCCTTTGGTGCCATCTGCAAAAAACAGTCATTAAAATCATATACACAATGTTTGGTTGATCAAAAACAAATAAATCATATTAATAATTGCCCACGCCCAAGCCCCACGTCCCACGCTCAAGCCCCACGCTCAAGCCCCAAGCCCCACGCCCAACCCCCACGCCCAAGCCCCACGCTCCACGCCCCACGCCCCACGCCCAAGCCCCACGCCCAACCCCACGCCCACGCCCAATCCCAAGCCCAAGCCCCACGCCCACGCCCACGCCCCCCGCCCAACCCCCATGCCCCACGCCCAATCCCCACGCCCAACCCCACGCCTCACGCCCACCTTCCACGCCTCACGCCCACTCCCCACGCCCCACGCCCAACCCCACGCCAGCCCTAAACCTAAACTATAACCCTAAAAACCCTAATGTTCACATGCAAAGCAAATATACCAGTCTCAGCATTCATAATAAGCAAAACATGCAAAGCAAATATTCACAAACCATTCCAAAAACATTCTCAGCATTTTAAATTATATCAATCTCAGCATTCTCAACATTCTTAGCATTTAAAACAATAAACCTAAACTAACTTAGATTACCTAAACAATAAACCTAAATAATAAACCTAAACTAACCTCAATTCGTTGGGCTAGAATCGTCGAGGTTTGGCGGATCGCGTTGGCTGGAAGTTCGGTTTGGCGATCGACGAAGAGGCTGGCTGGAAGGGTTGGGCTTCTTGGCGAACGTCGGCGGAGCTTGGCGTCGGAGAAAGGAACGGAAGTTGACGGGAAGAAGAACGGAAGGGAAGAAGACCTGGGGAGGGGGAGTGCAACGGTCGGGGGGAAAGGGAAAGCGGGGGAAAGAGGAAAGACAAAAGAAAAGAAAAGAAAGAAAGAAAGAAAGAAAACGAACTACAACAGAAAAAAAGAAAAATAAAATAAAAAAAAAGAAAAAAGTTATTGAGGGTAAATTGGAAAAATTTTTTAAAAAAAAGGTTAAAAACAAAAACTTTATTAGTGAGGTTAAAAATCAAATACTCTTTTTTTAAGGTCATATTATCAAATTCCCCGTTATGCGAAGGTGCTGTATAGGGTGCTGTTATTTACAATATAAAATATATTTAATATTATATATACTTTTAGAAATCGCTCTCTTTCGTAGCTTAGCACGTAGTGGTGTTCAATATTTGGTCTAAACTGATCTTCCGACCGAATTCGAATTTATCGAATTCGAATAAACCGAATTCGAATTCCATTTTCGATTTTTGAATCGAATTTTAAACAATTCTGATATTCAATACGGTTTTCGCAATTGATTTTCGAGTTTGGGTTTCAAACTCGGAAAACCAAACCGAATTACAATTTTTTATTATTTATTTTTCCAAACTTATGCTTAAAAAAAAGTTCAAAATAATCAAATTAGAATATTTTAAGCTAAAGATTTAAATAAAAAAGAAGGTAACAAAGCACTCGTGGTCTAGTAGGTAGAATAGTACCCTGCTACGGTATAAACCCTGGTTCAATTCCGCTCTGGTGTAATTTATTTTAAGTTATTGCAATGTTTCAAAAAATAAAAAAAAATCGGTTTGAATTCGAATTATTCAAATATCGAATAAAACCGAACCGAGAAACTCCAATAACCCGAAAACCGAACCGATGAACACCTCTATTAGCACGTGTTGTGGACACATGGTTATACAGGAAATATTGGGGATGCTTGAAGTTCGATGGCGTTTTAAAATTAGTTTGTGTTATTAAGCTTCTTTTAAAAGAAAACATTATTTTAAAGATTTTTAAAATAATACTGGGAACTTTGAAATTAATTGTGTAAAAATAATTAATTTTATTCAAATTTTAATAATTTTGAATCAATAATAATTTGGTTAAAAACATGATTTAAATTAATTATAACATAACTAATTTAAAAGATTATTTTAAAATTAGAGGTGTCAACTGATTTTATGAAATTAATCAAAATAATACGTTATAAACTATTTATACTATAACTTTTTTAAGGGTTCATTTTTTGTTACACTCGGGAAAGAGCTTTCGTGATATATACTTCACGCCCGTCAAAGGACGGTTTTTAAATTTTTAAAAGTTAACTATGATAAGATTTATTTATACATTTATTTTTAATTAGTAGTCTAGGTGTCATAAACAAGGATATGTTTAAATTGCGTAAATAATATACAAAATTATTTAGAAGGGTGTACATGCGATGTGCGATATAATACTAAGTAAAAACCCTGAAAATTAGTCAAAAAATTGTTTAGAATTTAAAAATAAAATTACAAATATAGCCAAAATATTGGTTTAAGAAATATCCCAAAATATTAAAATAGCATTTTCTAACCGTTCGAGATTATTTGAAAAAGGATTGGGGTTCCAAAATTACAAACATAATTTTGAATTTTGAAAAGTGGAACCGAAACAGGCCCTGGGACTGGAGTCATAAGGTCGGGTTCGGTTTTTGTAATCTGGACTCAAACGGACTCGGTAATAGACCGGGGGTGGTTTAGACCAGGGTTCGGGAGCATAAGTCAAGGGACCGTAAGGCTAGGTCCTAGGTTTGAGAGGCTCAATCTCGAACTTGGACTACTCGGTCGAAGGACTAGTGGGCTCATTCCTAAGGTTCGGTAGGCTCAGCTTTGAACTAAGGTTGCTCGGTTCCTAGGTTTGGGAGGATCGGTCCCATGTCTAAGTTTCTTTGGTCGTGGACCTGGGAGACTCGGTCACAGGTCATACTTCTTGGTCCGAGGTTTAAAACCATTGGACAGATTTATCTGTCCTAACTCAAGAATATCGATCCTCAGTCTCGGTCCTGACTTAAGAACACAAGTCCTTGGTCTCGGTCCGAACCAAAGATTATCGGTCGTGTTTTCTCGGTCCCGGTCGTCGGGGACCGAGTGTTCTTGATTTGGTCAAGAATTATAGAAGCTATAATATTTTATACAGATCATGGAATCGTGATTGTAAGTTGTAAATGATTCATATGATTGTGGAGAACAAAGTCCTATCCTAATTAGGGTTTGTCCTAAGGTAAGGCAACCTATGCAGTGCATAGGGCTAGTGGTGTCAACTGGCCGGTTAAGACAATTTTGCCTTTTATTTTATCAAACCGGTTACCGACCGTTAATGGTATCGGTTTTACCGGTTCCGGTTCTACCGGTTTTGGTCAGTTTCGGTCGGTTAATCGGTTTAACTTGAAACTGATAATTCAATTTTTTAAATTAAGTACATAAATTAATGAAATATATTTTTTAAAATTATTATTTGCACATCCTTTATACTATTTTTTATCTTTTCTTTGTCTCTATTATAATATATTATATTATTATAATATATTTTATTAATATATTTAGGAATATGTTATAATATATAATTTTATTGTAACAATATAATATATTTTATAACTATTTTTTTGTTAGTTTTTTATATGTTAATTGAGAAAATTCAAATTCATTATAATATCTTTTATTTATAAAGTAACTAATACAAATTGTGAAATATATAATATATAATTAAATTATTACCTGTTATCGGTTTAAACCGTTTAACCGGTAAAAAACAATTGACTGGAACCGCTAGAACTGGTTAACCAATAAACCGTTAAAAATGAAACTGGTTTAACTATCAGTTAGGTTTGGGTTACCGGTTTTCCGTTTTTTCTTTTTGCA
>NW_025919414.1:0-27500 GCF_907164915.1 Impatiens glandulifera
ATATTGGAACAATATGCATAATATGAAAGACAAAAAATGTGTCTAACTTACCAATTATTACGATGAAAATCAAAATACCTACCGCACCAAAGAGTACAATGGTCACAAAAATCCGAAAGAATTGTTTCTTCTTTCCCTAAAACCAGATGAATTTATTCACAGAAGTGGGGAATCTTCACTAAAAAAACAATATATATGAACTCTTTTCCTCCACTAGTTAAAAGAATGACAATCTCAGTTCCTAAACCCTAATGTAATTAAAGAAAATTCATCCTTTATCCTCACTCAATAAGATTAACATGAAGCTTAATTAACCTGATAAACGTACAATTACTACGGAGATCGACTCATTTATTCAACGGCCACATAAGTGTGTCTAGAAGCTAAACACCCATCTTTACTAAATAAGGAACGACGGAAATCCTTCAATCTTGACCTATATACAAAGACAAAATCACCAAAGACTTCTTTCTGAATTGTTAAGTAGAAAATCCCAATTTCACCTGGATTTTCCGTTTAGGTTGAAGGAGAAGAAGAACATGAAAAGGATTTGCAGTTTAGGTTGAAGGAGAAGAAGAACTTGATAAGGATTAAAGAGGATTTACAGCTTAAATTGAAGGAGAAGAACTTGAATAAGGAATTAAGAGAAAATGAAAGATCAGTAATTAATTAAAATTGAAGTTTAATATATAAGCTAATAATAGGAAGAATAAAATTAGTAAACTTTATCTAGGGAGAATCAGTTTCTAGTTTATATGGCAGGTAAGGTATAATTTATAATGGTTTAAAAGACTGTAGATATATAATTTTAAACAACTAATTAAATGTACTATACATATTATTATGCTATATAACATTGTTATACCTCCAACCAAATGGAGGCTAAAGATGAAAGAATAAAATCTAGTAAACTTATACATAGTGATATCAGTTACAACTTTATACCGCATATGAGGTATAATTTATAATGGTTATAAATAATGTCGATATATAATTTCCAACCAAACGGAGTAACATAAAATTTCCATTTATAATTAATTCGTTTAACATTTCTGATTTTTAGTCCTTATCTTTCATTCTCTCTTAATCCTTATCAAGCTCTTCTTCTCCTTAACTGCAAATCCTCTTTAGTCCTTATCGAATTCTTCTCCTTCAACCTAAGCTGCCCTTATAAGTTTTCTTCTCTTTCAACCTAAACTGCAAATCCTCTTTACTTTTATCATGTTCTTCTTCTCATTCAACCTAAGCGACAATTCCCGATGAAAAATGAGATTTCTACTTGACAATTCAGAAAAGTCTCTGGTCATGATTTTGGCTTTGTATTATAGGGTCAAGATTGAAGGATTTCCATCGTTTCCTAATTTAGTAAATATGGGTGTCTTTAGCTCTAGCCACACATTGCCACACATTGTGATATGAAGAGAAGAAGAGAAAATCATATATAAATTATTTAAAATATTTATACGATAATCAAATATAATTTTTAATAGTTTAAATATATTAATAATAAAAACTAAAATAAGATAAATATTAAATTAATAATTAAAATAATTTATAATAAATATTAAGGGTAAAATAGTCTTTTATTCTTTTTCTTATTCTACCAACCAAAACACACAATTATAAAATATATATACCATTATATACCTATATTGAATTTTCAACCAAACATACACATATAACCTATATAATTTATACATCTTAATACCCCTATAATAACTTATACTCCTTATAACTATGTACCAATATTAATTAATACTTCCTACCCCTGTATAATTTATAATCCTTATTAATTTATATAATTAAAAGTTAGGGTAAATAGCGCGTCTAAGCTCGCAAGCAAGGTTTAAGGCCAATATGCACTTTAATTTCATGTTTATTTAAATTAAATTAATTTATCTTTCTTCTTTTATGGATATTTATCATCATAACTAAAGTTCTCTAATTTCTCATAAAACATCCGTAAAATAAAGAAGTAAAATTAAATTAGTTTATAACCTTTCTTCTTTTATAGATATTTTATGGTATAATTAAAAGTTCTCCAATTTTCTCATAATACATTTCACTCCCACAAATTTGAAAGGATCTTAAATACTTACTTTAATCAACCATTTATTAGTGTTGTGGCTAGGAAGACTTTTTAATAACTTATAATCCTAAATAATATGTCATGAATTTATTTATTATTATATACAACTCAGTAACTCCATTTTAAATTACATATAAAGTTAGTAATATTGTGAAGAGATAGTGCACCTTATAGGCTTGTAGCATTATATACATGTTAGAAGCCACCAGGCACCGACCACCAAACACCAACCAATATGATCAATTCTATTAGTAGTTTCTTGTCATATCATATAGAGATAATCATATATCAATTCAAACAAACTTAAGAAATGAGTACTTGGTCATCACAGAGAGAATTCATTTATCAATTCAAACAAGACTTTTAGAATAATTGTCCTAGGGAGACAACTCTTATATCAAAAAGAAAGAAAAGGTAACGAAATGGAATGTACCAAAAATTAAGAGTTAGTTTCTTTTTCTTTTTACTTGTTTTTTTCTTTTGAAAGTAATTTTTAATTGAACAAAGGTTTATATATTACTTTAACTTATTAAATAAGAAAAGTTGTGGTTTTATATTTTTTTAATTACAAAATTTTAAAATAAATTAGGATTAGGTCTTCAAAGCCCCCACCATGGTAAAAATCAAGCAACCTGATATAGATTTTACGCCAAAATTTTAAACTGTTAAATTCACAATAATTGACTGAATAAATTAATATTTTAAGATCTTATCTAATTTGTTGAGTGAAATTCCTTAAAATATATACTACTACACAATTGTTTTATAAACATGCCATCATAGTAAAGCATATTAAAAGTCCTTAAATATATATATATATATATATATATATATATATATATATCATAAAATGGCAAATTAAAAGTTAATTTGAAATTCTGGGATGGAATAGGAAAAAGTTAATATATAATTTATCACAGTCATCTTCATCATATTTTTTATAGGAAAATTACTTTATTTAATAAACAAGATTTTTGACTTTGGATTGTTTTTTTATGAATAATACATTCATCTTTTATTTTCAAATTGAAATTAAAATATGTTAAGCTAATAACAAAGTTATTTAAATAAATTATTTAAATAAAATTATTGTAAATAATTCAAATTCAACCATATATCAATCCAAATGTATTTCTCTTATCATGCCTAAAGAAAAAGCAGAAGAACTTCACAATTAATTTAAAAATATATGATATTGATATGAACTTCTTTTACTATAGTTATAAAAAAAATAATTTAAAAAGCATATATATATATATAATAGATATATATATATAATATATATATATATATATATATATATAATATATATATTATATATATTATATATCTATACTATATATCAAAGTACAATAAATAAGAAAAATTAACAAAGTAGTCATAATTAATAAAAACCCAATTTTGAATATACTAGCTAGGATTATTTGAAATATTTGATAAAATTATTTTCTCACTTGAACGTCTTGTGTGAAAATATTGATAAAAAATTGTAAGCTTTTGTTCTTTTGGTTGTTATAGTGATCAATATTTATTATAAAAGAAAAAGGGTGAATTAATTTAGTTTATGTAAATATGTCTCATTAATAAACATTATATATATATATATATATATATATATTTAATTTGAATCAACATGAAATTAATTGTACACATGGCCTAACTCCTAATTGAAAAAGATGAGTACATATGTGACTTTAACGTACTGCAGGTGATCCGTCGGGAAAGTCCTACATAGATTAATTAAATATCAAAACATTATTTTATAATCCTCTTTAAAGTAAGATGTTTCTTGACTGGTCAAATAAATTGTATTTGTGAATTAACTACAGATTTGACCATGCCTGTTTATTTTGTTTTCTATTAATTTGATTATTCATTAAGACTGATAATTAATTCATTTTGAAATGAATTCTTTCTAACGAATCAACTTTGTTATAATTGGCTAAATGAATACAAACTAATCCGGTGACAAGTTGATTAGAGAGTATAATTAGTTAGTTAATACAAAATTTCGCTCTTATTAAAACGTTATTGTTTTAGAACGAAATTCTTTAATATGTATTAGTCATTAATTGCTAATTTGAAGCGATTTTTAAATATATATATATATATATATATTTATATTGGTATTAGAATGATTAAAAAATATTTGATAGAATTATTTATTGACTTAAACTTACCCTCGTTAAATTTTGGGCCTTTTTGGATTTCGGCTATTTTAAATAACCTAGAAAGGGAAAAAAATAATGATGATAGATGATTTTGAGAACTGATGATTATTTTTGGTAAAAGAGTTAATGTATTGATTTATATAAATAAAATAAAAAATAATAATTTAAATAGAGGGTATTTTAGTATTTAGGTTAATGAATTGAATAACGTGATTGGTAGAAATGATTGATTTAAAAATTGATTCTGTATAGATATTTAAAAAATATAAGAAGAAGAAGCCTTGATGAGAAAATTGAAGAACTTTTGTTAATCGGTTATGATAATAAATCTATAAAAGAGAAAAAAAAATAATTTATTTAATTTGACTAAACATGAAATGAAAGTGCATCTTGTCTTTACATATGTGACTTCAAGTTCTAACCCAAACACAAATTTTGCATGTGAACACTTTACTAACAATTATAAATAACCGGATGTAAAATTTTTCATAAAACTTAGTTGATGAATTCATTATCAAATAATCTAATATAACCTAACTGTAAAAGAATTCAAAAAAAAAAAAGAAAAGAAAAAATATGACTTGTATAAATGATAAAATATCTTAGCTAGCCTAGTCTATGTGTATACATAAAAAGTGTATTTTGAGCTATTTATTTTATTATAATTGATATATATATATATATATATATGTATAAATATTCAATAAATATATTATAATGTAGGTTTTGAATATATTAAAAGATAAATAATAATAAAATAAAAAAGGAAAAGAATAGTAATAATATTAAATCAAAATAAAGAATGATGTGGACATGGATTGCATTGTAATTTTTTAGCTATAAATATGTGTTTTTATTGGTGAAATAATGAACCATTCATAAATTCTTAATTTTTCTCTGATGATTTCGACCTAATGACCATCACCAAATCATTTACTTATTTGTTGATTTGTGTGTTAGTTCTATTCACTCACACACTCATTATTAATGATGTGCCAGATCGTACTCCTTTGTTGATTGATACTAGCCAGATTTTGGCCTTGGAGAGAAAATTAGAATTTATGGTATTATATTTTGTAAAGTTGTTTAATTATTTTTATTAATACAGATTTATATGATTGAATAAATTATTATTAATTGTTTCATTTGATTTTATAGATTGTCCAGATCCAAAATGTCCAAACGATTGCTGTTTTTGTGACATCCTTAGTCACTAAGGCCTTGTTTTCTTTGAGTTTTTTAAAAAACTCATTCCAAATCAATCACTTCTCAACAATCCTATCACTCATTTCATTAACCAAAATACTAAAATACTCTTTATTTTAAATTATTATTTTTTATTTTATTCATATATTAATACTCTTTTAGTCTTTTTATCAAAAATAATCATCACTTTCTCACCAATCATTACTTTTCTCCCTCTCTAGGTTTTTTAAAAAACTCCAATCTGAACAAGACCTAAGAAAAGACGACATAATAACTCTATATTTAAGATGAATAATTTGGTTGTTTTTAATTCACTCACCTGGCCAGATCATTCCAGATCTTTCTTCGAACCAAACAGAAAAAGGCAGAAATGAAAATGTTAGACGAAAGAGAAGAAGTCTTACCATTTTTTTTTTTTATAAAATGAAATCTTCGTTCCTGGGTTTCTAAATTATCCGCTTCTAAAACTCAGAAAACCAAAATACATCAAAAGTTAATAAATCCAGAAAAACCAGAGCTTGAGGTTTTAACAATGGCCTAAAAGATATCTTTTCGTTTTCTCTCTCTAAAACCTTCTCCCCACGCTAATGAACCCTAGCCAGGAGCGCCTTTATAATGACCCCAAATTCGTGGACTTTGGGCCTTTTATCACCAAATCAAACATTAATATTTTTAAAATAAAGTGATTTTACTATATAATTAAATTCTTATTATAGGCAGATGTGTTATTTAGCTTTACTAAACACTTTACTCACAGTTGTAGTATATAATTGGATGTAAAATCTCTTTACAATCATTCAATTAACTAATTCAAAATTCTTAAAAAAAAAAAAAATGTCACTTATATATATTAATAAATTTTTATTTTTTTTTTATTCAAATTTTAAAGTCTTATTTCTATTTAACCATACAATTTTTTTATTTTATTAAAATTTAAATTTAAAACATAAAAAAACATTATAAATTAAATTTTTAAAACCCATTTTTAACAAACAAATATTTCTAAAAAAAATATCAGCATCAAATAACACATGTTTTTATGTTAGAACTGTTGTAACAAAAAAAAATCAAATCTTGTCCTTTACTTTAGTCTAGAGTCACAATGAAATAATGATTCAAGTTATGTGACAATTAAATCATTATTTTTTCTTATTTATTTGTCCTTTATATTCTATTTTATATTAAGATTTTCATAATCCACATATCATTATAGTATGTCAGGTCACAACCAAATTAGGGTTATATGAAATTTTACAAGTAAAATTAATTAATAAAAATATTTAAAAAATAATATTTTTTTTTTACCGATAACTCAACTTTTTTTAATTCAATCTCAACCAGATTATTTAAATAATTAATTATTAAATTAATTATTTAACTCATAAACCATACATCATTTCAATTAACTTGTAAAAATGATTTATTTTAGAAGGAATTAAATTAATTTTGTTGAAGGGAAAGTAGAATATATATATATATATAAATACATATATATATATATACATACATATATATATATATACATACATATATATATATACATACATATATATATATATATATATGATAATTTGATTAAGAACATAATTCAAATTATCAAAATATTTGTTAAATATCATCTATATATCTAATATGTATAGTTATTCTTTAAGTTAAAGACATATTATAAGGGAATGTTTCTTCCCTTATACAAATTATATAGAATATAAGTTGTATAGGAATATAATTTTTAATGAGGTATAAATAATATAGTATTATAAGTTATATATATATTATTGTTATTTGATTACAATTATAAAAAATAAGTTATATATATATATATATATTATTGTTATTTGATTACAATTATAAAAAATTGTATAAATTATTTATAGTTTATAATTTTGTATTTGATATATAATATAAGAATTTATTATATATAATAATAAAATGAAATTTTACTCTTTTATTAATTAAAGTAAAATATGAATTTAAAATTATTTTATATAATGAATATTAAAAATTTATTATTATTATTATAAATGATTGTAATATTATTATTTAATAATATAACTATTATATTTAATAACTAATGTAATTTAATTAAAATATAAAAATTAATTTTAATATAAACGATAAACTATATTTATTTAATTTAAATATTTTTTTAATAATTATAATAAAATAAAATAATTATATAAAATAAACAATATTATTTATAATCTAATTAAAGTGTGTTCGAGGAGATAGTTCAAATGTTGACCAAAGAAAACGAGAGAGTCGACTATGTACCCCTTCTGTCAGTTCCTTGTCAGTCAGTCGACTCCCGTCCCTCAAAAGATTGATCGTTGCATGGACGAAGTCTGGGGATGCAGTAAATTAGATGTTGAGTCAATTGAGGTCTGCCAACTGCAAATTTGGTTTAGGCTATGATAACGTAACCCAGACAAGTCGTGTAAGAAGTTAAAATTCAAGAAAGGTAAACTTCATCCTATAAGTTTTGTCAATGGTACCTCAACTGACACTCAAGCGAATCACGAAGTAGATGAGTTAGTAACTAAAAAGGAACTAAAATATATAGAGTGGCTTAATCCTGAAAGATGGAAAGTCAGTCGGTCAGCTGGACGTAAACCTGACAGACAGCCAAGAAGGCCTCATCAAAACTTATCATCAAAATATAATGACTCATCGAAAGGCAGACAGAGAGATGTCAAGCCTAATGAAAGTAAAATTATTAAGACTAACACTGGAAGATGCATCAAAATAACACAAGTATGGATCCCCAAAGGACTGATCAACCGTGGACCCAGTTAAATATGAGTACCAAAAAGGTGTAAATAGTTTTATTTGTAGGTTAAATAGGTCAGCTGTCTGGAGGATTCCGAGTGATACTTGGACAGTGGATGCTCAAGGCATATGACCAGAAATAGCAAGTTTCTAACCAACGTTGTAAAGAAATCTGGATAAAAAATCACATTTGGTGATAACTCCAAGGGTAAGACCGTGGGCAATGGTAAGATTGTCCATGATAACCTCATCATAAACAACGTGCTACTTATTGAAAATCTATGCTACAACTTGCTTAGTATAAGTCAAATGTGTGATATATGATATCTTGTTGAATTTCATAAACAAGCATGCATAGTCAATGATCAACAGGGAAGTACTCTGTTGACAGGGCATAGGACAGAAAATGTTTATGAGGTCAACTGGAAAAACAAATCATCTAATCCTATTTGAATGATAGCTAAGAACGATCAAAACTAGTTTTGGCATAAGAGACTTAATCACCTAAACTTAAAGATTATTAACTATATATGTTCTAAAGAGCTAGTTGAAGGCATTCATAAATTGAAGTTTTCTAAAGATAAAGTTTGTTTTGCTTTCCATATGGGCATACAAATCAAATCAACTTTTAAAAGTAAAGGTAATATTCAGTCTGAAAGGTGTTTAGAACTCTTGCATATGAACCTTTTCGGTCCAATTAAGGTAACCAACTTAGGAGGCATGAGATATACCTTAGTAATTATTGATGACTATTCTAGGTTTACTTGGGTTGTTTTCTTACATTCTAAAGATCAAGCTAATCCTAATTTGATTAAAATGCTTAAAAGAGTGCAAAATGAAAAATCGATAAGCATAATTAAAATCAGAAGTGATAGGGGCACTGAGTTCACTAACAAGACTTTATCTTCCTACCTTGAGAAGTGTGGTATTAGACATGAGTTGTATAGCCCAGAACTCCACAACAAAACGGCTTGGGAGAAACAGAACTCTTAAGGAGGCGGCTAGATCAATGATAGCCGACTCCGGAGTGGCCCAAAAGCTTTGGGCAGAGGCTATCAACACATCATGTCATACTCAAAATCGGTCAATGATTAATAAAATTTTTAACAAGATGCCTTGTGAGATTTACCATGGCAAAGTTACTAATATTCGATATTTTAGGATTTTGGCTGTAAGTGTTATATTCATAATAATGACAAGAATTATTTGACCGATTTTGATGCCAAATCTGATGTTGGCATTATGCTAGGATATTACTCAGCCAGTAAAGTTTATAGAGTGTATAACAAGCAAACTCTAACTATTGAATAATCATTTCATGTTGTGTTTGATGAGTCTATCGAAAGTAACACTTCTATATCCATTAATTTGTCTAACAGAATGGAGGGTGTCATTCTCTAATCTGATAGCGAAGATGAAGTCAAGGTCATCCGAAATATTGCTTACAACTAGACGGCTGAGAATGTTGAAGTTCAACAAGACTAGACTGCATCTCAACAAGCTACTGACAGTCTGGATATTGCTGAGAAAATTGGTCGGTCAAAATTGATCAACCAACCGGTCGGTCAGAAAATGTTTCAGGACGAAACTTTAAATGGAACAAAATCATTCTCTTGAGCTCATAATAGGTAACCCCTCTATGCCTATTAGAACCAGATATCAATTGTTAGATGAGTATGCGAACTCTACTTTCATCTCACAGATTAAACCTAAGAAAGTTGACAAATCATTGTTTGATCCAAATTAGATTCTTGCAATGCAAGAGGAGCTTAACCAGTTCGAAAGAAACAAAGAATGACATTTGGTTCCAAGACTAGCTAATCAATCTGTCATTGGAACCAGATGGGTCTTTAGCAATAAACTTAATGAAGATGGTTTGGTTATGAGGAACAAGGCTAGATTAGTGGCCCAATGCTACAGACAGGAAGAAGGCATTGACTTCAAGGATTCATTTGCTCATGTCGCCAATCTTGAGGCCATTCGAATTCTTATGGCATTTGCTGCTTTTAAAAACTTCAAGGTTTTTCAAATGGACGTTAAGAGTGTCTTTATTAACGAAATAATCAATGAGGATGTCTACGTTGAGCAGCCTCCCATTTTTAAAAACTCCACCTTGATGATTCATGTTTTAAGAATAGATAAGGCACTATATGGTCTTAAGCAGGCTCCTAGAGCCTGGTATGATACTCTTACTAAATTCATATTTGATCATAACTTCACCATAGATTCTATTGATAAGACATTGTTCAAATTTATTAAAAATTCTCATATTTTTCTTGTTCAAATATATGTTGATGATATCATCTTTAGTTCAACTAACCTTAAATTATATGAGAGATTTTCTAAGATGATGATAGAAAAAATCGAGATGAGCAAGATAGGGCGGCTAAGCTTCTTTTTGGGCCTTCAAGTTCATCAACTTGAAGGAGGCACTTTCATCAACTAGGCGAAGTACACAAAGGAGCTGCTGAAGAAGTTCGACATGGAGAGTTGCTTTGCTGCCTCAACATCCATGAGCTCATCGATTAAACTTGATAAAGATGAAGATGGTCAAAGCGTTGGCATCACTACCTATCGTGGGATCATTGGTTCTCTACTCTATCTAATAGTAAGTAGGCCATATATCCTCTTCGATGTTGGTGTTTGCGGGAGATTTCAGGCTAATCCTAAAGAATCTCATTATGTAGTTGTTAAAACAATTTTGAAATATCTTTAGGGCACTCAAAATATGAGACTATGATATCCGAATGATTCTAGTTTCAATTTGATTAACTACTCTGATGCAGACTATGCAGGTTGTAAGATGTACATGAAGCGCACTAGTGGAACATGTCAATTCCTTGGTGACCGTCTTGTCTCCTGGTATAGAAAGAAGCAAACCTCCATAGAAACCTCAACGGCTGAAGCAGAATATCTAGCTGTTAGGAGCTGCTATGCTCAGTTTCTGTGGATTCAACAACAACTGAAAGATTTTGGTATTCAGGCTGAAGAATTCTCATTCTTCTGTGACAATACTAATGACATAGCCATAACCTACAATCAAGTATTGCACTTGAGGACCAAGCACATAGATATCAGACATAACTTCATCCGAGATCATGTGGCGTAGAAGCATATCCGGCTAGAATATGTCTCAAACGATTAACAAGTGACCGACATTTTCACCAAGCCACTCCAAGAGACTAAGTTTTCATACCTTAAAAAGTATTTTGGGTCTTATAGATCTTAACTAAATTTTCTAAAACTACGACATGCATTGAGGGAGAAGTTTTCGTTTCTCTAAATGTTTTTATTGCAATTGTTTTCATAAAATACCATGCATGAATTTAGGGAGAAACTTTCACTTCTCAAGATATTTTTCTTGCATGATTTTATAAAATATTTGTTTGCATAAATTTAGAGGGAAATGATTAGGTAAATCAATCAAATAGATAAAACCAAGCGATTTTCTCATTTTGAACCGATTAGATCATTCGAACAAAACTACCAAAAATAATACTGAAACTACTTAAGCAACTTGGAATTTAAGTCGATCAGTTATTTACATTTTGAACAAATACCGTTCAGTCAGTCTTCTCTTTAAGCGGAAGCGTTTTTTCCTCAAATAAATGACCAATCTTTTAAATACAAGATATGCGGACAACGCATCCTGTCGGTTATTTACATGAGAGTTTCGGTAGTATCATCTTCGAATCAAAATGCGACAGTTGTCTTACTTTGTAATTATTTGTCTATGTACCTTCCCTCTGAGAAATTGAATAGTCATATTCTGAATAACTTGAAGACATGTGTCTTTCAAATTTAAAAAAATATGACTAATAGACCTAATGACTCTTTTTATTTGTCCAATGGACTTTATGATGGTCCTTAAATGTTGTCTTCTATATTAAATGATAACTTTATTAGGAGTAACTTACATATCTGAAGCGTTCCAAAATCCTTTTTTAAGTAATTATGAGTCTCTACATTCTCTCAATCTAGAACTTCCCCTCACAAACAAAAGTCATCTTCCTCTTTCGAAATCAAGAAATGGACCCCTTTGCTCGCGACACTCTACTCATCAAATTCAAACTGTCTCTTCTGTTATGGAAGAAGAAATGGTTTCAATGTTCGAATCCCTCGAGGCTTCAGGCTTGAAGAAGTTCCTTGAGGGATCCTTTGTCATTTTCGAAGAAAGTATTTTTGAGTTCTTTGAGCATGCAAGGATAATAGATGATAGTATTATCTTGACAACAATAATAGGAAAAGAAGTCTCTTTCTTTGAAGAAACGTTTGCTCTCTTCTTCAAACATCCAACGAAGGGGTTTTTAGATTTTCCCACCTCTCCAAATGACATTCTATACGAGATGAAGCGATTATTCTCAGACACTGATTTTCCTGTCGAAACTCATGGGATCAAGTCTTCCCTAAAACCTGAGTTCTCGCTTCTCAACGACATCATTTCCAAATCTCTTTTGGCTAAAGAATCCACTGATGTCTATTCCAACAAGACTTTTGAGATGATGGTGGCTATTACTAGGGGAGATTGGTTTAATTCATTTATAGAATAAATAAGATTTTATTTTTTTATCATTTCTCATAAACATATTGTCCAAATAGTTGTTGTATGTGAGTCTAAGCATTGATTGTCAACAAATTAAAAGTTGTGGTTCTTTGCAATTAGGGCTTATTTAATTATTAATGGGTTTGAGTTTGGGCTTGTATGTATAAGTATTTTATGGATTTTAGGCTAATTTACTCATTTATAAGGGTTGTTTATAAATGTTGATATATAACACTTAAGATTTTAAAACTTTTCCTCTTTAACAAATCTTATTGTCCTTCCCAATTTTTTCAACGTTTTCTTTCTTCATAATTGTTTTAGAAGATCCAATAATCAGAACCAAAATTTGGTGATATAGCCTATCTAAAGAACATGTCGTCGACAAGATGAACTAGAGATTCAGCGGCAATGAATATCGGAAAATAAGGGAACGTGACGCTCTCATATTCGTTACTCACAAAGAGTAACTACTCGGTGTGGGTATTAAAGATGCATGTAAATTTACAAGCACAATGAGTGTGGGAAGTTGTGATGTTCGACGAGATTGACAAACGAAATGATATAATGGATTTCGCCGCCATCAATCAAGCGCTCCCCAAGGACGTCCTTATTATGGTGGCCGAGAAGGATTTTGCCAAGCTATTATGGGATACGCTAAAGACGATGCATGTTGGAGTGAAGAGAGTTAAGGAGAAAAAAGTGAAAACCTTGAAGACACACTTCTAGGCAACTCGCATGAAGAATAGGGAATTAGTGGATGATTTCGCCGGAAATTAACATTCATCGTGACTGGTATTCACTCGTTAAGAGAGAAGGTGGAGGAGATTTCCGTCGTCAAGAAGTTCCTTAGAGTCGTACCACAAACATACATGCAGACCTTTGCCACGATCGAGTAATTTGGTGACCTCAAGAATATGACCGTCGAGGAAATCGTCGGTCATCTCTAATTCCACGAGAAGAGACTTCACGGATATGGAGACCAAGAGGAGGAGCACATATTACTCACGCATAATTAATGGATGCCACAAATGAAGAAAAACGGAGAAGCAAAATTTTCTTTTGGATTGTCGAGTCGCAACGGTAACTGTGGAGATAACCAAAAGTCAAGGTCAAGGGTGAGGTCGTGTAGAAAGCTCACATCGACAAGAAAACACCAAGACCCACAAAGACAAGAGCATAGTGAAATGTTACGTTTTCAAAAGTACGGGCATTACGCGTCTAAGTGCCCTAATTAAAGACACGACAATGAGGAAAACTTCACTAGCTTCTATGACAAAGAGCCATCATTAATGTTTGCTGAGGGAGCGACGAATGCTTTGCCCGAAGATGATGAGACAAACCTCAAAGAGTTCATATAAGAACTGTCTAAAGAGAAATCAGAGGTGGTGTTTCTCAATAAAGAGAAAGTCATGGCGAACCTCCTTGCAAGTGGTGATGAGTATAATCACACTAATGTGTGGTACCTTGATAATAAAGAAAACAACCACATGACAGACCATCGAGAGAAGCTCAATGAACTCGACGATAAGATCACCATAAATGTGAAGTTCAAAAATGAAAGCAAGACGAACATGTTTTATGATCCAACTCGAGGAGAAGAAGTAGAAGTGGTGCAACGAAAACAAAAAGATCGTACAAAATTCAGTGGAGTTCAGAATCCTAAGAAAGGTCTTTGCGTAGGAACCACTGGAAAAGATGGATCGCGATGAATTTTTGTTGCTCACCACCGATGAGCCAACAACATATCACAAGGAGGTAGTCGAAGAGCCGTGGAATGAGGCCATGAAGAAAGAGCTCGAGTCCATCAGGAAGAACAAGACATGGGAGCTCACTGACTTACCACCCGGTCACAAGATCATCGGGTTAAAGTGAGTTTTCAAGTTGAAAAGAGACAACGAAAGCAACATCCCTAAGCACAAAGCGATATTGGTAGCGAAAGGCTATGTGTAGAAGTAAGGCGTTGACTTTAAGAAGACCTTTATAGAGGTGTCGAATCTTGACACAGTTAGAATAATTCTTGTCATCGCAGCTCACCGTGGATGGGAGATCCACCACTTGGATGTCAAATCAACATTTCTCAATGGTGACATCGAAGAAGAAGTCTACGCCTCTCAACCTAAAGGCTTCATCATAAAAAATAAAGAGCACAAAGTATACAAGTTATACAAGGCTCTCTATAGATTACGTCAACACCAAGAGCGTGGAACACTTGCCTCAATAAGAGAATGACGAGTCTCGGCTTCGTGAAATGTTTTCAAGAGCAGATTGTGTACATAAGAAACTATGGAGAAGAAATATTCATTGTCGACGACTTGATCGTGACACGATCAAGCATTAAGGGCGTTGAAGAGTTCAAAAATAGATGATGGAGGAGTTCGAGATGAGTGATCTCGGGCTACTCTCATACTACCTTGGTATCGAGGTGGACCAGAAGAAAAACAATATCGAGGTGAAGTAGATAGCTTATGCGAAGAAGGTGTTGAAAGAAAGTGTAAGGAAGCTTAGTGGATCCGAAGGAGTATATGCATATCATCGGGTGTCTCGGGTATTTGACACACACTTGACCCAATATCTCTTATGATGTTGGCACAGCGAGTCGAAACATGGAGCGGACTACCACTCTACACCAAGAGACAGTAAAACACATTCTTCGTTACGTGAAGGGAACGTCGAACTATGGGATTCAGTTAAGAAGAAGATAAAAAATTAAAGAACTCGTTGGTTTTACTGACAATGACTTAGCCGGTTACACAGACGACAAAAAAGTACTAGAGGGATGATGTTTTATCTCAATGAGAATCTCATCACTTGACAATCTCAGAAACAGTGAACTGTTGCTTTTATCTTCATGTGAGGCGGAGTTTATGACAGCTACTACAACGTCGTGTCAAGAAATTTGGCTGAGAAAATTGTTGAGCGAGGTGCTCAGATGTGATTCGAGGCTGGTAACCCTCTATGTTGACAACAAGTCTACAATAGCATTAATGAAGAACCTACTGTTTCATGAATGCAATAAACACATCGACACTCAGTTTCATGTCTAGAACTGACAGATCGTCATAGAGTTCGTAAGTACTAGAGATCAACGTGCAAACATTCTCACCAAGGCGCTAACAAGAGTGAAATTCACAGAAATACGAGAGCTGCTCGACGTGAAAAATCTCGAACAAAATCAAGCTTACGGGGAAGATTGTGAGTTTAAGCATTGATTGTCAGCAAATTGAATGTTGTGAGTTTTTATTGTCTTTTATGCAACTAGGGTTTATTTAATTATTAATGGGCTTGAGCTTTTATGTATAAGTATTTTTAGAGTTTCTATGCTAATTTACTATTTTATAAGGGTTGTTTATAATGTTGATGTTAGGATCTAGGTCGCCGCTGGAGGACCGGGTGTTGGACCGGTTAGCGGTTATCACTCAAGGGTGGTGATTAATCCTGTTAGAGATTAATACCGGGGTTTCAATACTACACAAACTGTCACAAACCCTTGAACCAGGTTCAAGAGCGGAAGAGGTTTGTTTCAAGTTGAAGCAGCACACTTGTATGATAGGTATAAACGATTTCGGATGGTGAGGGTTTAAAGATTGGTGGGTCGGTTTTTGTAACCTGGCGGTTTGGTTTGAATAGAGTTAGATAGGTTAGAGCGGTGTCAATCGGTTAGAAAGTGGAACCGGTAGAAAGTAAGTAACAAGACAGATTTTATGGATGTTCGGAGATAAAGCTCCTACGTCGAAACCGCGAGAAGGATATTCACTAAGGAATACAAGTACAATCCGATCGAGACTTATTTCCTGCTCGATAACACTCTTACAATTTACACCGAAATTGTAAAACACACTTCCACTTTAGCACTTAGGCTTTCTCTAGAGAGATAACACACTGTTTTTCACTTGTAAATTAAATACTCTTAGAATCTCTTGTTGTCCCTTGTCGCCCATTTACTCTTCTTCAGCTGCTCCTTTTATAAGTGAAATATGCCAACGATCATATTTCACTTCCTTGAATCTGATTGGCTGAGCAGAGGTTCAGAGATTCAGTGATTCAGTGATTCAGACCCTACGGTCATCTTTTCAGACCTGACGGTCAATCTCAGATCTGGAGGTCTGTTCTTCCGGTGTGTAAGACAAACCTGCTAGGTTTGTCTTTTACTCAATGTGGACACTGTCTGTTAAACAGTTGTCTGTACTTGGAAGATCTCCTTTCTGAATTATCCCGAAGTGGAAAGATCCTGTAAGACTGTTTTCTGCAGCCTGCAGACTTTCCTCAGACTTGTATGGATATGGAATTGTTCAGTCTGTTCCTTTGATATCATTCTCAACAGATACCTAAATTGTCTTCTTGTACTTGGTCGGTCATTTGACTTTAACCGGACGGCTTCCGGTGTGAATGGTTTAACCGGACAGCTTCCGGTTATTCCTCTGCCTTGTGGCTGATCGGCTGTCTGATGTTTCCGGTTTTAAACTTTTGCCGATTCTTTCTTTGTGCGGTGATGTTCCAAATGTTCCTGGTCGGTTTAGTAGCTTGACCGACTAGTCTTCTTAGCCGGTCCGTTTTGTTTGGCCGGTCCAGTTCCTTTGTTCCTGCATGGAAGGTTTATTTGTTAAGTTTCGTGAACCGGTCCAGTTTTATCTAACATTCCAAATGTTCCTGGTCGGTTTAGTAGCTTGACCGGCTAGTCTTCTTAGCCGGTCCGTTTTGTTTGGCCGGTCCGGTTCCTTTGTTCCTGCATGGAAGGTTTATTTGTTAAGTTTCGTGAACCGGTCCAGTTTTATCTAACAGTTGATATACAACACTTAAGACTCTTAAAACTTTATTTTTTCAACAAATCTTATTGTTCTTCTCAGTTTTTCTAACATTTTTTTTCTTCATAACTGTTCTTAGAATATTCAATAAACAATCAGTAACACTGTATATTTAAAAGACTTAAATCTACTTGTTAAGATCGACAACAACAATATAAGGGGTGAATATTGCTGTGCTAATTTTTACTTTCAATGCGATTTTAATCCTGTTAGAGATTGAAAATATATTTCTATTCTTCGACAAATCGTGGTAGGTGTCACACAGGCAAATAACGCAGCAGAATTTTTCTAACTTTTTCGCCCTTGTGCGGCTTGTTTTGCGCACCAAAACAATCAGCCAAACTCCAACACCGAGGTTAATTTCTCGCACATAAATTAACAGTAAACTCCCAACACAATCAAAAGTATGCAAGAAAGTAAAAGACACAGAATTACGGACCACGCCCAACTTTATAATATTATTTCGCTCACAAATAACTATTACAAAGAAGACTATAAACTCACTTGTCTGCACACAAAAAGACTCTCACTAGTTGTGGGTGTTTTTCTACCAAAACTAACCAACCGTCTTTGTGCAGCTCAAGTGTTATATTTATAGCCAAAGAAATAACATAGGCCTAGGAAAATAACTGCTTCAGAACGTGGGGTCTAACTGCTCGGCCGTGGGTGCTGAATCGTGGGTCTCAACCGCTAGTACTCGGTCTTCAACTGCCCACTATCCATTCCCACGGTCTTCCTCGGTCATGCGCCACTAGCTGCTAGACGTGGGCATAACTGCAAGTAGTGGGCTATAACCGTCCACTACGCCTGTTTTCCCTCGGACCCAGCTGTTGCTGACTTTATCCCCCACTTTGGTCCATCATGCCGGCATTTTCGGTCCTCAACCCATAATTCCGATATTACCGGGTCCACAACTCATCATGTCGACATTTCTGGGTCCCTCGTCTGATCGCCCTCGGTCCTTCTCTAACTGTCTCGGTCGACTCCGTATTTTCCGCACTCGGTGCGCGCACTCTCAATGCGTTGGTCGTTTTCACTCTTTCGCACCTAGGTCGCACGCACACGACCACACTTCAGCTCGGTCTCGGCACTTCGCATCATGCTGAGCCGAACACGCATGCTAACATCCGTCTCTCGGTCCTAGTATTTAAAACTCGCGCCCCGACAGAAACTTTCGACACTTAGCACTCCGCAACTCTGGTGCTCATGCCGCACACCCGCGACATTCTTTTTAGGAACCTCTCGGTCCTGGCCCTCCGCAATCAAGCCAAGACCGAGGCCAACATTAAAGGTTGTAATAGTATGCTCTTAAACGGTTTCAAGTGCAGAAAATACTTGCTAGATTTGAAGCGGCAGATTAACGATTGTAAGATGCAGTAAGGAAATAACACATGATTTATGAATATTTAGAGATAAAACTCATATGTCACCCCTTCTTCTGTTTCCATAAATATTTCACTAGAATATTTTGATTTGTATAACGTTTACACAAATTTAGTTAGAACAAAGGTCTTAACAGTTGCCTATTCTGAACTCCTTGCTAGACAACGTTCTGTTCAACTTACATCACTGAAAATACACTCAAGTAGTATAATAAACTATCGGTCAACTTAACATAGTGATTTGTAGAATCAACTAAAGAGAGAGTAATCACAGAGCTAAGCAATTCAGAGATCACGGAGTGCGAAGGGGAGACCAGAGTTGTACTCTGATCACTTTTTATGTTGAGGCGTAGCAATGATCGAATTTAAATTGTAGATACGTGTCAGCTTTTCGTTTGTTGTACGCCAGGTGTACGTGGATCGTGGTGTACTGGATGATAGTGCGCAGAATATTTGTTGGAACATGGTATACTAGATAGTACTGCGCGGGCTAGTGGAATAATCGTGTACGTGGCAGTTGTACATTTTTGGCGTATTAAGCTGACTGAGAAGTCTACTGATAACGAACACAACTGTTGGCGCAACACTCCTATTCGCTACTCGACTGTTAGCGCTTCTTCAAATTGCTATTGAAGCAAGGCTGCTGTTAGCACTTTTGTAGACTGTTGCTGAAGCAAGGCTGCTGCTATCACTTCTTTTGTTGCTGAAGCAAGGCTGCTGTTAGCGTTTTTTCAGACTGCTATTGAAACAATGTTGCTACTAGCGCTTCTTCAGACTGCTGCTGAAGCAAAGCTGCTACTAGCGCTTTTTCAGACTACTGCTGAAGCAAGGCTGCTGCTAGTGTTTCTTCAAACTGTTGCTGAAGCAAGGCTTTTTCTAGGGCTTCTTTAGACTGTTACTGAAGAAAGGCTTCTTTAGACTGTTACTGAAGAAAGGCTGCTGTTATCGTTTCTTCAACATGGCTATTGGAGAAAAGCTATTGTCAACGCTTCTTCAACCCTACTGTTGAAACAAGCCGACTGCCAGCGTGCTGAATCCAACTTTGCTGCTTTAATAAGACTGCTACCAACGTGCTGAAGTCAACTCTACTGTTAACAACTCTACTGCCAACGCTTCTTCAGCTTTGCTAACATCAGCTTTGCTGCCAGCGCCTTTTCAGCTTTACCTACGCATTAAACATTTACAGAATTTGGTTTTATTCATTTAACAACACATCATCAAAACTATGTCGTATTGATTTTAATTATTCTAAGTTCATTTTAATCAATTAAATCATTTTTTCTTAATTCAACTTAATTAATAATTTCTTTTTCAATCTTAATTTTCTTTTTTTTTCTTTCTTTACCTTAATCTAACAATTCATTTTTTCTTTTTATGATGTTAAAACTAAGTTATAAGATTAGAGAATTAAAGATAAATTATATATTTATATATGAACATAAATATACCAAATATTAACCATTTTTGTTTTTTCCGAGTTTGATATTATTAAAATATGTAATAATTATTATCAATTATTGTATTATTCTCAAATTATTCAAATAAATATATGATAAAGTTATTATATTTACTTACTATTGAAAACCTTAGTTGTCAAATTTATAAATAAACTAAAATTATTTTATTCAAATTTTATATATACAATTACACATACAAATCACTATAACATTTATTTTTGTTTAAAATTTATTATTTTATAATATATATTTAATGCTATAATTTAATGATTTTATTTAAAATAAGAAGTAATGAAATATTTTGAATTTGCTAATAATATTAATAAATTCAATTTATATATAAAATTGATCTATAATTCTTAAAACTAATGATAATTTGAAATAAATATATTTTAAAACAAATATTTATTTAAAATTTATTAAATAAAATTTAAATATATAGAATAACTATAAAATATTTATTAAATAAATACTTAATAAAGCACAAAGTAATAGAATTTACTTGTAAGAAGCTTCACCAAGCTATTGTAAGTCCAAAATCCGATTATAATAGAATTTGAATTTCTTTGATCGATTGTGTGCAGTTTCGTTTCATTATTTGATCGACTGTTTATCATTCATTATTGATTTGTGGCTTTAAAATTGTGTTGTAGAAACGTTGTGAGATTATTTGATTGATTAATCACAGAGTTATACATTTTTAATTTCTGATTGAATTTTTGGATAACGATCCTAGTATTATGAAGATGAGCATTTTATCAACTGATCATATGAAGATTCTGGACAACGTTGAAAAAGACGATGAACAATCGGTATTTCGTTTTGTGAAAAGTTCTGTGATGTATACACCATGCTTAGTTCATGAGTTGGTAATTTTTCTCAGAGTAACAAACAAGAAAATGAAGGATTAGTTTAAGGCAATCGATGAATGAAAAGAAACAGAAAGTTATCCGGCAAGTTGAGGACGACATCGGCAAGTCTTGAATTCGTTTATGATTCCAATCCCGAGCTACTTCAGTTGATGAGATCTTGATTCAGGTTCAAAGCATGATACAACTTGGATCAAGCAGAGTTATGATTTGTTGAGTATTATAAATCATATTTCTGTTTTAAATGTAATTCACGCATTGTCTGCTTGATCTACGTGGCCATTGTGGAAATTAATTAAGATTTATTCTAGGTGGCAATGTGGCATGCATGGTATCAATTTGAATTTTACAAAAAAGTTGGAAATTGGTATCCGACCTTTAGCATGGCTTTATGTTGGGTTTTTCAACAGCAAAACTACGGATCTTCTTAGAAATCAAAATCTGTAGCAAATCAGATTCTAAATCGTCTATGACGATAAACATATTACCAAAAACTAAAATAGCACAAAGCAATAAACGACAACACAATATACGTGGTTCGGTCAAAATCGACATACGTCCACGGGAGGGATAAGTTTCACTAAATCAAACAAATGTCAATAGTAGAAACTTACATGCCCTGCTCTCAAATGAAAGAAGTGATTACACTAGGAATGATTGGACTACTCCACAATCAAAAGCTCCCCCAATCTTTCTCTCTGGATCAGTCAAAAAACAAGAAGAAGAAAGAAACCAGAAAACCCTAGATTTATAATTCACTCTCTCTCAACCTTCCTAGTGTTATGAGAAAAATACCCAAAAAAAGTATTTGTACTCTAACCCGTTTTCATAACAGAAAACTCTGACCCGTTTACCCAAAATTTAAAACCCGCCCACAATGGCAAGGAATACCTCAACAATTCTCCCCCTTCCGAGCCATGGGAGAATGTTGCTATAAACATTCATTATCGTAACGCTCCTGCCAGAACCATTCCGGTTTTGGCACAACATATCTCATGCTTACCTCTTGGCAATCCATTTGTCATCATATCTGACCCGTTCTCATTTGTATGCACTTTCTCCAAATTTAACTCTTTCTTCTCGAGCACTTCACGGATCCAATGGTACCTTCTTTGGATGTGTTTTGAACGTGAATAGAAACTTGGATTCTTGCTCACATGTATAGCACTCTGTGAGTCACTAAACACCACAAACCTGTCTTGTGCAATGCCTATTTCTTTCAACAATTCTTTCATCCATCTCATTTCTTTACAACATTCAGTAATGGAAATATATTCAGCTTCTATAGTAGACAAAGCAACACATTTCTGTAGACGAAACTGCCATGATATAGCTCCTCCTCCAAAGGTAAACAAATACCCTGAAGTTGATCTCATAGTGTCAATATCACCACTCATATCTGAATCAGAAAACCCTTCAACATGTGGCTTTCCAGTACCATAACACAAAGCGTATTTGGAGGTCCCTCGAAGATATCTCATTAGCCACTTAACCGCTTCCCAGTGTGTCTTACCGAGATTTGAAAGGAAACGACAAAGTATTCCAACCGCATGAGCTATATCCGGTGTTGTACAGACCATTGCATACATCAGACTGCCTATTGCTGAAGCATATGGAACACTGCACATTTCTTGTCTTTCCTCTTCATCCTTGGGAGACATTGTCTTGTTTATTTTCAAGTGTGTAATCAATGGACAAGCAACTGACTTTGCCTTGTCCATATAGAATCGATTTAGAATCTTCTCAATATATCTCTCTTGAGACAACCATAACCTTTTCTTCACCGGATCACGAATGACCTGCATTCCAAGAATTTGTCTTGCTTGACCCAAGTCTTTCATCTCAAAAGACTTAGCCAAATCATTTTTCAACTTGGCAATCTTGAGTTTGTCTCTCCCAACAATCAGCATGTCATCAATATATAGGAGAAGTATAATAAAATCATTAGAAGCAAACTTTTGCACAAAAACACAGTGATCTGTAGACGTCTTCATGTACCCATGAATTTTCATGAACGACTCAAACTTAAGATAACACTGCCTTAGTGCTTGCTTCAAACCGTATAGACTTTTGACAAGTTTGCACACCTTGTTTTCCTCACCTTTCTTATTATAACCTTCAGACTGCTCCATATAAACATCTTCATCCAAATCACCATGGAGAAATGCAGTCTTGACATTAAGCTGTTCAACCTCAAGATCTTTACAAGCAACTAGACTTAACACCACCCGAATAGAAGTCATCTTCACTACCGGTGAGAAAATCTCATCATAATCTATTTCATGCCTCTGGCCAAAACCTTTGACAACCAGCCTAGCCTTGTATCTTTTCTTGCTATCATCATCTTCTTGCTTGATCTTGTACACCCATTTATTTTGTAATACTTTTCTGTTCTCTGGTCTTTCAACTAGATCATATGTGCCATTTTTCAGCAATGACTTCATCTCTTCATCCATGGCAGCTAGCCATTCTTTCTTATGAGCATCCTCAAGAGCCTTCTTATAGCATATAGGCTCCCCACAATCAGTTAGAAGGACATACTCTGTAGTAGGGTACTTAAAACTTGATCTTTTCTCCTCAGTAGACCTCCTAAGTACCCATGTTTGTTGATTCTATTGATCTCCATCTTCTTGTTGAACTTCAAAATCAGCCTCAACATTATCACCAGGATCAGTTTCAGTATCAGTATCATTTTCATGACCTACAGCTTGACCCTAAAGAACATCATCATCACTATCTAAGTCTGAAGCTACATGTGGCCTTGTCTCCTCAACATCATGAGACAACTCAAGACCAGAAACATCATGGTCTTGTCTCCCTAGTATCAGTATCATTTTCATGGCCCAAAGCCGATCCACTTCACTTCTTTTGAGCAAAATTTCCCACCATTGTTTGTCTACAATACTCGAATTTTCCTATCTTGTTCTCCTTCTATCGTCTCCTTGAACTCGAGAAATTTTGAGAATACTTTGGATTTCTCTTTCACGAAGTACACCCAAGTGAACTTGGAGAAATCATCCACAACAACAACATATATTTACTTTCCGAGTATGAGGCAGTCCGAGTTGGTCCTATAAAGTCACTATGAACTCGATTCAAAGGACTCTTACTTCTCAATACAAAGTTATGTTAAATGGAAGTCGATGAGCCTTCCCATATTGACATCCTTCACACACACTACCTTCCTCAATTCTCGGATCTTTAGGTAGACCTTCGACAAGTTTCTTTCGAGACATAACACTAAGCTTAGTCATATTGACATGCCCAAGCCTTGCATGCCATAGAAAGGAGATGCTTTTGTCGTTCAATTTTTCGATGTACGAATTTGATGTTGAAAGGAAAAAGAGATCATTTACCCGAGTTCTAGTGTGAACCACATCCGCCTTGATTTTTTTTACGTTCCTTAAGAACTTCACATCATGAGGACCGAACAACACAAAATTTTCGGCGTCTATAGTATTTGCTACCGAGAAGAGATTATTCCAGATTCCTGGAACATGGTAGACATTCTTCATAGTAATAGATTCTCCTTTGTCGTTATCAATGACAACCGATCCTTTCTTTTTAACTTCGTGAACTGAGGAGTTATTTGCCGTGACAATGCCACCGCCCCCAATATGAAATCGACTCGACGAGAACACAAAATCATCTTTTGTAACGTGATGTCCGCACCCTGAATTGACGATCCATCTTTGATCGTTTTCCTGTTTACCATGAGATGACTCAGTTTGTTTTTCCTTCGAAGTCGTCATATCAACATGTAAAGCCTTATCACAATCCTCCTCAACACGCTGATCAGAATTTTCTCCGAGATTTGAACTAGCAAAATTTCCATTCAAATTTACTCGACAATCTCTCTTGAAGTGTCTAGTCTTTTCGCACCTCAAACACTTAAGGGTTTTTTATGAATATTTAAAAAATCTTGACATGTTTCTTCCTTCTTCGACTTTCCCTTTTCCAGCTCGATTTCTTCACGAACAACACATTGTTTGACTCCTCCTTTATACTCGTTCCAGCCATTTGTGCGGCCAATAACTCTTGAGATGATAAGAGATTTTTAAACTCTTTGAGTGAAGGTTGTTGAGCCCAACCTTGAATCGATGTGATGAATGGTGTATATTCAGGTCGAAGTCCTCGAACAATATGCTTCTTTGTTCGAGCCCTGAGATTTTCTCATCTGGGTTCAACAAAAAAATTATGAGCATATGTTCTTTACTTTAAGAAAAAACTCTGAGACATATCCAATTTGTTTTACGGCTTCCAACTCGTTTTTAAGCATCTGGAGACGAGCCCCGTTCTTCTTGTTGAAAAGTCGATCAAACGTTTCCCAGATCTCAAGAGAAGATCCACAGTCAATGATATGCTCGAACAAATTGTGGGAGATTGACTTTTACAACACAAATTATGCATTCACATTGAATCTCTTCCGCTTGTTTGATGTTTCTGTATTTTCAGCAACATCCTCAGGAGCTACATCATTGTTTACGATGATGTCTCACAAATCTTCCCCGACTAGGTACGATTCCATAGAGGTCTTTCATATCCGGTAGTTTGACTAGTTTAATAACTCTAAACTAAGTCCAGCTACATGACCACCACTTTCCATATCGAATAGCAACTATACCTTCTTCACCAATGTTACCAAAGCTCTAATACCATATAACGAAGTCACAATCAAGACTTCGATGATCGAACCGTGAAAAAAATTATTAGAAAGTGAATAGAAATTTTAGATGATTAAACAATTTTGAATGAAATTATGTTTATTAAACTTACTGAAATAAGAACACTATTACAAACTTATATAAAGTAATAGTGTTGAGTTATGGAGCCTACACTTATAATAAACTCTACATTGTTAATTATAGTTTATTGGGTTTCTTTTTTTGGTTTTGGGCTTGGGCCTGACCAAAGTTATTTAGGTTTATTACCTGAATGTTTATCCTATAAATATGTGATTATTAAGGGTTTACATTGTTGAGACAAAATTCTAGAGAGATAAAGTGTGAGGCAAAAACTCTGACTTCCTTCTTCTTCTTCATAGTAAATCTGGTGGTGGCTGAAGTGGATGTAGCTCAATTTGAGTGAACCATTATAAATCTGTGTGTTCTTCTTTCTTGTGTTTTTACAGATTGTTTTCAAGCAGGTTAGATTTGGGAGATACAAATCCTAACAACTGATATCAGAGCAGTTAGGCTAGATCTGAGCATTGGAAACAATGGCAAGTGAGAACAGTATAAGACATGGGATTGGAAGATTTGAATGGACAGATTATGCCTTCTGGAGAATGCAGATTGAAGATTATCTCTATGGAAATAAGCTTCATGTTCCTTTGAGTGAGAAACTAGAGAAGATGGATGAAGCTAAATGGAAACTCTTTGATAGACAGGTTTTGGGAGTTGTCCGATTGACGCTAACCAAGACAGTTTCTCACAATGTAGCAAAGGAGAAGACTACCATGGGTCTGATGAAAGCTCTTTCTGATATGTATGAGAAACCATCTGCTAACAACAAGGTACACTTAATGAAAAGACTCTTTTACTTAAGAATGGTTGATGGTACTTCTGTCACTACTCATTTGAATGAATTTAATACAATTGTGAATCAATTGCTATCTGTTGAGATTGATTTTGGGGATGAAGTTAGTGCCCTTATTTTGTTAGCATCCCTACCAAATAGTTGAGAACTTATGAGGGCAGCAATTAGTAATTCAGTTGGAAATGCTAAACTGAAATTTGTTGAAGTTAGAGATCGCATTCTTGCTGAAGAGGTTCGTAAAATTGATTCTGGTGAAACATTCAAAGGTTCTGCTCTGAATGTGGAAAACAGGGGAAGAGGTAATGATAGAAATTTCAATCGAGGTAAGAGCAGATCTATGTCAAGGAGCATGAGGAGTCAGTCCAAGTCTGGGCGGACATTTGAGTGCTGGAATTGTGGTAAATAGGGTCATTTAAAGAGGAACTGCAAAGCACCGTAGAAAAATGGTGATGATAAAAATGATGCAGCCAACGTTGTTATAGAATCTGTCACTGATGCGTTACTTCTGTCTATTGATAGCCCGATAGATTCATGGGTTTTGAACTCGGGAGCGTCTTTCCATACCACTGCCCACAAAGAATTAATGGAGAATTATGTGGCTGGAAACTGTGAGAAAGTTTATCTCGCATATGGTGAGCCACTGGATATTGTTGGCATGGGGGACATCAAATTGAAGA
>NW_025919414.1:32500-37043 GCF_907164915.1 Impatiens glandulifera
AAGCTTCCTTCCTATAGAAATATTAATTATATAGATTAACTAGAAAAGAAAATTAATATAAATTATAGGAGAGAAAAAACTTAATTGATTGTGTAATTATTATTTTTTTTTTGTTAAACATTGTTATATATGCATTGATTAAAGGGGATAATATTTTTTTTTATAAAATTAATAATTATATAAATTAATTTTTATTAAAATATTAGGTTATATAGATTAGTAATAAAAAATATTTAACTTTTTTTTTCTCTTATCTTTTTAATATATTTATATTTATATATGTAAGAGAAAAAAGTCTGATTGATTTTGTATATATATATTAGAAGGGATAATACTTTTTATAAAATTAATGATTATATAAATTATTTTTTATTTTCTCTCATTTTAATTTATCTTTTCATTATATATATTTAAATATATATATAATTAAAATATATAAATTGAGCAAAAAAACAATAAAAAATATTAGCTTAGATAGAATAGAAATAAAATAAAATATATATTATATTTATTTATATATAATGCCGTTTAAAATTTAAACTCACCACAATTATTCATGTGAGGAAAGGTAAATTTTTTTTTAATAATTATTTTCCAATCATTCACGTCAGGAAGGTAATTTTTTTTTAATAATCATTTTCATGTCAGGAAGGTAATTTTTTTTAATAACTATTTTCCAATCATTCACGTCAAGAAGGTAAATTCTTTTTTTAATAATTCCTTTTTTTTTTTCTTTCTTTTACTCTCTCTTTTTTAATTTTTTTTCTTACCATATATATAACTTTTTTAATATATATATATATATATATATTCTCACTAATCATATAAAAAATATATATCTTTTTATAATAATTTATATGTATATAATATATATATATATTAATTAAATGTAGTTACCATATATATATTATATTATTTTTTATCATTAATTTTATAAATATATTTTATTTTTTATTATACATTTTTTCCCTCATTATATATATATATATATATATATATATATATATATAATATTTTCTTTATGAGTATAAATATTTTTTTGGTTAATATTGTATCCCCACGGATCTATCTCTCATCCCATAGCTTATAACGCGCCGCAATGAGGCGGGCACATGGCAATACGGGGGGAATATCCTAGTATAACTCGATGTTCGATACGTTTCAATTTTGGTTTGCATGCCAGACATATTTTAAAATGAAACATTTAGTTTTTAAAATATTTTGAAAATACCTAGAGCGGTAAAAATTAACTATGTAAAAATAATTAATCATTTGTTCAAATCTTAATAATCTAGGGCTAAATAATAATTTAACAAGAAACCAATTTAAATTAATTAAACATAACTAATTTAAAAGATTATTTATTTGAAAATCAGAGTCGGCAAGTGATTTTATAAAAAATCAATAAAATGATACGTGTATAAGCGTATTTATACTAGAGTTTCGGAAAAGGGTTCATGATCTGTTTACGCCCGAGAAAGGGCTTTCGCGCTATGTCCTCTACGCCCGCCTAAGGACGATTTTCCAAAATTCTTCTAAACTAAACAAAGTCTGGTTATGATAAATTCATTTATAACATTTATTTCTTTTAATTAGTAGTCTAGTGGTCCTAAGTAAGGATGTGTTTAAATAACTGTACAAAATTATTTAAAAGGGGTGTGTACCTATTGAGTTGTTATTAGATTTAATAAAATTTGAAAATATCAGAGGAATGTGTTCGAATTTAAAGATAAATTTAAAATATGGCCTTATCCAAAATATTGGTTTAGGAAATATCCTGAAAATATTATTTTCCAACCTTTCAGGATTATTTGAAAATGAGTTTGGGTTCCAAAATTACAAAAATAATTTTGGATTTTGAAAAGTGGAACCAAACAGGCCTTAAGACCGGAGTCTTAAGGTATGTGTTTGGTTTGGATGATCTAGGCTCAGTCGAGCTCGGTCAAGACCGGGGTGGTCTGGACCATGGTTTGGGTCGTATGGGTCAAGAGACCGGAGAGCTCGGTTCTAGGTTTGGAAGGCTAGCTCCAAACTCAAGTTGCTCGGTCCTAGACTTGGGATGCTTGGTCCCAAGTCAAGTTTACCGGTCTAGGTGCATGGTCCTAGGGTTAGGTAGTTATTGGTCCTAGGTCTAAGGTTAAGGTTAGTTTTACCGGTCCTAGGTCTAGGAGGCTCGGTTCTAATCATCATGCCTATGCTAGAGGTTCTCGGTCCTAGTTAACAGTCTTAGGCTAAAGTCTCTCGGTCCTAAGTTAAAGTAAGGCTCGGTCCTATGTTAGAAAAATCGGTCCTAGGCTAAGGGGAGGACTTGGTCCTAAGTTAAAAATCTCGATCGAGCTCCACAGTCCTAGGCTAAAACCATCTGTCTTGGGGCTTGGTCCTTCCTCAAGAACACCGGTCTTAGTCCTCGATTGGAGGTGATGAACACCGATCTTAGTCCTCATTCGGAGCTGAAGAACACATGTCATGGTCCTCGATCAGAGGCTACGTTTTCTCGGTCACGGCTGAAGAACATGACCGAGGATTATCGGTCCTAGGCTAAAGAAGCCTTAGGACCAATGTGTTCTTATTTTGGTTGAAAATTTTAAAAGTCCATAACTTTTAATTCAGATCATGGAATTATGATCTGTAAGCTACAATTAGTTCATATGATCATTAAAAACAAAAACCTTAACATAAATTATGATTTCAAGATCTTAACAAAGATCAATTTCAAAACACCATTTCTAGGTTAAATTTTGGAATTTTTCAAATTAGGCTATTTCAAGGCCTAATTTTTATTACATTAGCTTTGAAATAATGAATATAGTTGAACTCAACCAAAACAAGAACATCATTCAAACAATAAAACAATTTTTGAAGAATGAATCAAAATCCAAAAAATTTCAAAAATCCAATTTGATCAAACATGATCAAATCGATGTTATAGTTGCATGAAAATTATTCTAACATATTAACAAACATGTATAACAACTAATTGCATAAAAAATATAGATTAAAACCAAGAACACAAAATATTTAAAAATCCAGTTTTAAGCTTAATTTTTAAAAACTTCAGTTTGATCAAACATGATCAAAACATTGTTACAATTGCTTGGAATTCATCATAACATGTTAAAAATATGTATAAAAACTAACTAGATCAAAAATCCCGATTTAAATCAAGAAACAAAATTTTTAAAAATCTAGTTTTTTAACTCAAATTTTCAAAATACCTTATTTAGGTTGAGTTGAACTGATCTATTTCGACAGAAAGTTCGTACATAATATATATAAAGATTCTAAACATATAAATCACATAATTAAGCCTTAGAACAAATCAAACCTAATCAAATAAGAAAATTTGAAAAAAAATTCTAATTTTCAATTACAAACTGAAATAAAAGGCTTCTGTATTCATACAAACATCTAGAGAACACTCCTTATATGTGTAAAAGGCTATTCAGAAGCCTGGATCGAAGTTGGGATCGCCGAAGAAAGTTTTCTAAAATACAGTTTTCTAAACTTTGATTTTATAGGTATTGTTGTGTAATTGCTTGATAATTTTCTTTACACACCTTTATGGAGTATTTATAGTAGGGATAGGTCGGTTGAAGAGGGGTAATTCAGGTCAAAATTATCCTCTGGTGAAATTATCTTCAAAGTTTTATCTAGTTCGCTAGCAGCCTTATCTAGGGCAGGATAAGGCTAGAGGATAAGGGGGTTTCGTAAACGATGACTAGGGGAGCATGTGGATGAAAAATTAAGGGATTTGAACATTTATGGAGAAAGTTGGAGCTTCAGGAAGAAACGTGCCAACGACGATCGCAAATCTGGCGGCCCATGCGTTCGATCAAAGATGACGAGTGAAACAACGCCATTTCGGGTGACGAAACACCGAGTTCCATTGGAGTTCCGTCTACGGTCAACTCGTTTGACTAACTCGTTTGATCGGGTGTGGAAGGCGCGCGCTTGATCTGTTGTAGCGGGCTGTATGGGAGCGTCTAGGCTGTTCGATGAAACTTAGACGCTCATCTGATGGTCTAGAATCCTGTTGCAGAATTTTAACAAAAATTCTGCTATATTAGATTATCAGATTTTATTTTTATTGAAAAGGTTAATAAAAATTGATTTTAATTTCCTATTTTACGTTTTTCTTTACCAAAAATTTCACAAAAGATTTCCTTAGAATCATAATAAAAATTATGATCATATTTTATATTTTTGAGAATTTTGGGATATTTTATTTAATTACTTTAATTCATAAATTAAACATAATTCATGATTAAATCACAATTAAATATTTTTAACCTCTTCTTTCTCTAATTTGGATAGATAAATACTATATTTTAGGCTCAAATTATTTTTGAAAATTTGAATAATTTTCCTAATTATATTTTAATTATCACAATAATTAACCTTTAATTAGGTTTTAATTCCTTATTTGAGTTATTTTGAATATAAAAATTCAAAATATTATTTAATATTATTAATAATAATAATATTATTTGAAAATAAGGTAAATCATTTTTTTATGCTTACAATTATAAAAATTAAGTAATTG
>NW_025919415.1:0-6000 GCF_907164915.1 Impatiens glandulifera
TCTCTAACCGGATTAAACAACAATCGTTGAGTAAAAGGTGTAAACCGGTCAGACCTCAGTTCCCCATCCGCGATCTAGATCCTAACAAAACGCATCGGCGACGATCGCGCATCTGGCGGCCCCTGCGTTCGATCGAAGACGACGAGTGAAACGACGCCGTTTCGGGTGACGAAACACCGAGTTTCATTGGAGTTCCGTCCGCGGTCAACTCGTTTGACTAACGTGGTTAGTTAATCACGTTAGTTGATCGGGTGTGGAAGGCGTGGCTTGACCTGTTGTAGCGGGTTGCGTGGGAGCGTCTAGGCTGTTGGATGAAGTTTAAACGCCCATCTGATGGTCCAGAATCCTGTTGCAGAATTTTAACAAAAATTCGGCTACATTAGATTATCAGATTTTATTTTTATTGAAAAGGTTATTTTAATTTCCTATTTTACGTTTTTCTTTACGACAAATTTCACAAAAAATTTCCTTAGAATCATAATAAAAATTATGATCATATTTTATATTTTTGGGAATTTTGGGATATTTTATTTAATTGCTTTAATTCATAAATTAAACATAATTCATGATTAAATCACAATTAAATATTTTTAACCTCTTCTTTGCTCTAATTTGGATAGATAAATACTATATTTAGGCTCAAATTATTTTTGGAATTTTGAACAATTTTCCTAATTATATTTTAATTATCACAATAATTAACCCTTAATTAGGTTTTAATTCCTTATTTGAGTTATTTTGAATATAAAATTCAAAATATTATTTAATATTATTAAAAATAATATTATTATTTGAAAATAAGGTAAGTCATTTTTTTATGCTTACAATTATAAAAATTAACTAATTGGTAACAAATAATAAATATAAAATAAATATGCATATACAAAATAATAAAATTATTTCAACAATCTCAAGTGGTCTAGCGGTTAAAGTGTTTACGTTTCATGCTTAAGACCAATATTCGAATCCCAAAATATGCAAATTTAGATTTTCAAAATGCATTATTGACTATAATATATGGTGGCACAACTTTTAAGAAAATGATACGAGACATCTGAAAGTGTGAGGTCAGAATTAGTGTTCGGTTTGAGGAGCATTTGAAAGTGTGATGTCACGAGATGGAGGTCGGGTGGTGGGTGATTTATTGCTTGTGAGGTTAGAATTAGTGGTTGGTTTGACCAGTATTTGAAAGTGTGAGGTCATGAGATGAAGGTCGTGTGGTGGGTGATTTTTGAGTATGAGGTCAGAATTAGTGGTTGGTTTGGCTAGCATTTGAAAGTGTGAGGTCACGAGATGAAGGCCGAGTGGTGGGTGGTTTATCGAATGTGAGGTCGGAATTAATGGTTGGTTTGGCGAGCATTTGAAAGTGTGAGGTCACGAGATAGAGGTCATGTGGTGGGTGGTTTGTCAATCTAGCGAATAAATAGGCATATGGAAAAATGTGAGTCACAAGATGAGGGTCAACTATGGATTAGTGGTTGGTTTGATGTTGGATAAGAGGTGTGTGATCAATTGAGATTGATTATTGATTTGTTGAAGTGAGAGAGTAAAAGAGAGTTTGACTAAAATGGTGAGTGTTTTGTCGATGGATAAAGAGACATGAAAAAGTGTGAGCCACAAGATTATGGTCAGTAGGTGGTTTGCCGAGAAAAAGAGGCATATGAAAAAGTGAGTCATAAGACGAGGGTCAATTGAGGGTTAGTGTTTGTGTCTGACGAGAGATAAGAGGCGTGTTATCAATTGAACTCGACTAAGATTATTGCGTGGTTTATCGAGGGGATAAAAGAGACATATGAAAAAGTGTGAGTTACTAGATGATGGTCAATTGAAAGATTAAGTGAGTGCCGAAAGGATAAAATATATGTTAACATTAAGTTTAGATTAAACATAATTTTTACAAATTAAAATCAATTTCAAATTAATTAAATTTGAATAATATTAATTTTATAAACTTAATTTTTACAAATTAAAATTAATTTTAAATTAATTAAATTTGAATAATATGAATTTTATTTAAAATATTTAAAAATAAATAATATTTTGTATATATTATTATCCGTAAAAATGCACGAAATTATTGTTAATTTATATAATAAAGTAAATAAAAAATTATATTAATGAGAGATAAAATATATATAAATTAGTTAGAAGATAATGTACGACTTTATATGTAATGATTAATAATATAGATTAATTAGGAAATAAAATTAATATCACATTGAGCATTGATATGTTTTTATTAATCATTATTATATATATTTTATTTTATTTTTTCTCTAAGTTTATATATATAAATAGAATTTTATAATTAAGTCATAAATTTGACATATCTATAACTTACATTTCATTCCTATTTATAAATGTGTTACTAGCACAAACATATCAACAAACATATCAATGCTCAATCTGATTTTAATTTCATGAATAAATTTTGGATATAAAGGTGACTAAAACATGGTTATTTGAAAATTTAAAATCTTATTAGGCTCTTTCGTTTTTTCTAATTTTCTCATTGACTGTGTCACGAATGGATGTTGAAGTCCTCGTCGAGACAATTAAAAGCCCTATAGATTAATGTCGATGGGGCACTCGACTTCTGAAATAACCTAGACAGTTGACGACTTAAGACAATGATTTGGTGGTGATGAAATTGGTGTTTTAATAATTTGGTTCAGACGTTGATTTTGTGTTTTGAGACCAACACACCGGTTTGCTCTTATCCTTGTTTCAATCTTCAAGGAGACCGACCCTTCAAGTCTTTCTTCCTTAAATGTTTAGGGCAGACTGGATCAGATAGAATTCTTCTTCTCAATTTCAAGACTAACTACATCTACCAAATTGAAGAAGAAAAATTTCATTTAGCCAAATGTGCTACATTTATTTGAACAGTGAATAATCTATTTATCATATTCTACCATGCAAAACATCTTTCACTCAGTGTCGCCGACTCTTAGGTCAAATAGATCGATTTAAGTTCTTATGATGGTGGTAGAAAACAGAAGTCTTTGAAGGAAAAAAATTATAAGTTTAAATTTAGAAACGTCACATGGGTATTCTCATATTATATTTATGACAAATAAAGTCATAAATCATAAACTTAATTTCACATTAAATCACATCAATTTAGCTTATATTAAATATGACATTTATACAATTATTTATTATTTTAATGACTCATAAATTTCTAAATATATTATTTCGAAAGCCATCCTAAACATATTGCATCTAAATTAGGATGAGACCAGACCCCCGACAATAGGGTAGTGCAACAAATGCAATTGCATAGGGCTCTCCACTTTTTAGGGGCTCCCAAATTTTAAATTCATGATATATAATATTATTAATTATATATTATATATTATATATTATAAAATATCTATTTTACTATATAATATTATATTTATTTCCTTATAATACTCTAACTTTTTCTCTATATATCTAATAATATTTTTTTCTTACTCAATATTATATAATAATATATATTACTTATTTTCCTCTCTATATTATATATAATATATTAATATATTAATTTTCTCTCTCCATATTATATCTAATATAATAATATATTAATTTTTTTCTCTATTCATAACTATTTTATATCACTAACCCTAATTATATTTTATATCACTTACTATAATTTTATTGTAGTCATTTTTCCATCTCTAATATTTATTTATTTTTATCATAAATACACCCCTAAGTTATTTGTGAAAATCGTTTTTGAGGTTACATTTTAATGTTTTTTAATTTATTTTTTTTATTTGTTCCTAATATTATGTTTATCTTGATAATTTTTTCTAATTTTAAAATATCTATCATTTTTTTCAATATAGAAACACCATATACAATATATCACAAATATTATAAATGGAGATTTCAAAATCACCAAAAGGTACAACCACAAGTATTTTTTTTTTCATTTTTTTCGTATCATGATCTAGTTATATATTTAATTTGTATATTTAATATTATTTAGATAAAAATGTATAACTATTATATTTATTTTGATTTTGGGGCCTCAAATTTTGAATTTGTATTGGCCTACCAACTCTTGGGGCTGGCCCTAGATCATGAGACATATGTTTACGTGTCGGAAACCATGTAATAAAATATATAATCAATAATGACAAGGTAAAAGGATTTATTATTTTTTCTATTTAAGAAAAAATTTCAATATAAATTCTATAAATAGCCATGATAGAATTGATTATAATCTAATAAATTATAGACTTAAAAGATGTTACACATAATTTACACATCATAGCATATGAAACATAATAAGTTCATATTTTTACATTAAAGCTTTGACATAGTTCTAACTTAACCTACAAATTAAATGACTTGAATCATCTTCAATTGAAATGCGCTAACCATACATGAATGACAACCCACATTTGAGTCATCATTCTCACCGAAAAACTTGTCAGTTTGGGAATATTGAAATATATACTCATCTCAATCAGAAAACTAACCCTTCAAGTTATCAAATAAATAAGAAAGTTAAATTACACTTGAAAGAATTTTATCACAAATAAAATGATGTTCAAATACATATAAATTAATTTGCTGGGGTTAAATGTATAGTGATGCATATCTATACTATGTTTGTTTTTGGCCTGGTCAAAGTCAAATGACTTAACTATTATGATTAAAAATTAAAAATATACCTAAATGTTTTACAATTTATAGTCTATACTTAAACATTTCCTTTAATGATAAAGTTTCATCCACAATAATATTTGTTTTAAAGAATGATGAGAAATAGCTCAAAAGTATAAACATAAAAGTACCCACACCCACTTTCCCCATCGTTTCAAACTCCACGCTTCTCTCTCTCTCTCTCTTACGTGGTCCGCACGTGTCAATCGAAACAAACTACTAGGCCTTCTTCTTCAATGGGTGATCCGGGTTCAAGTGAAACAAATAAAAGTTAGAAAGAGAAATAGGTTATTTATCAAAACTCTCTTCACTTGCTTGCACTCTTTCTCTGTCTTGAAATCTTGAAAAAGGAAAGATCATTTCCTCCTCCCCACACTATTTTTCATTTACTCTCTTCACTTTCACACAATCTTCAATATCAGATGAGGATCAGAAAGCGTTTCCTTCTCTCTTCACTATCTACACTTCCTCTCTCTTCAGATCCACAGCTCGATTCTCCCATCGCCCAGGTTTGTTTGTTTTCCGGCTGTAAAATCACATTTGTGGGTTTTTCATTTCATTTGCACCCTTTTTCATCAAGATTCATACCTTTATCTTCATCTTTTTCTTCTTCAGGAGCTTGAAAATCAAGAAGAGGTCATCATGAAAGAACATGATGATGATGAAGAGTACATCAGGAGAGATATTCCTCTGGAGATCAATCATTTCAGGTTAGGCCTTACTTACTGAAAAAGTGAAAACAAATTTATCAATAATATCATAAATTATTGCACTAGAAACTAGCCACTAGCCTAGTTAATTAGTAATTAAGAAAAGGTGAAAAATATATATTCGGAAGAGAAAGAGGTTTTAATTAGTTTTAGCTACTCACCACTCAAAAACCGATCTAATTATATCTCTACTTTGATTGGCATTTGGCTGGCCAACCAAAATGCACCGTGGACTGCACGTTATCATGGACAACAATGGTCCCCGTCTACAATAATACCACATTCAGCTGCTCTGATCTAGCATTCTTTTCTGCACTCTCTTCATTTATTCCTTCTTTTATGGAATCTTTAGAACCTTAATTTGGTTTCTAGTAATTTCAAGTAGATAGCTACATCTTTTTTCCCAACTTGTAATCATTCATATTTATTTATTTATTTATTTATTTATTGCAGGAAAGAAGCAGTCATACTGGTTGAACAAACCGTTCCTGACCCTTGTGCTCATCAACAAAGTAAAATCTCTACATGCATGCTTAAAGCCTTTACTATTTTATTAATGATAGACAAGTAGTTTATTGTTTATGACTTTTGATTAGTTTAAAAATAAAGATATTTACAATCTAGGGTTACA
>NW_025919416.1:0-22579 GCF_907164915.1 Impatiens glandulifera
TTCTGAGAAATATGATCCCGGATGAAGTGGTCTCGAATGTCGATATTCGTTGTCTAAAAATGCAACACCAGGTTGTATGTGATCCACACTGGTATTGTTGTAGAAGATTGGAGACTCGTCTACTTCGATGCCAAAGTCTCTTAGCTGTTGTTGGATCCACAACAACTAAGCACAACAGCTGCCCGCGGCAAGATATTCTTCTTCTGTCGTTGACATGGAAATGGACGTCTACTTCTTGCTGAACCAAGATAACAGACGATCACCAAGGAAATGATAAGTTCCACTAGTGCTCTTCCAATCGATCTTACAGCATGCATAGTCTGCATCATAATAGCTAATTAAATTGAAACTGGAATCCTTTAGATATCATAGTCCCACATTTTGAGTTCCCTTTAAATACTTCAAAATACGCTTATCGACAATATAATGAGATTGTTTAGGGTTAGCATGAAATCTTCCGTAGACGCCGACATCAAACAAGATGTCTGGCCGACTGGTTGTTAGGTATAACAAAGAACCGATGATTCCTATATAGGGAGTTATATCGACAGACTGGCCATTTTCATCTTTGTCAAGCTTTCTAAAAGAGTTCATAGGAGTTGAAGCAGTTGAGAAACTCTCCATGCCGAATTTATTCAGTAGCTCCAATGTGTATTTTTCCTAATTGATGAATATGTCATCTTCAAGTTGACGAATTTGAAGACCAAGGAAAAACGTCAGCTCCCCCATCATGCTCATTTCAAATTTATCCTGCATCAACTTAGATAATTTATCATATAATTTAGGGTTACTTGAACCAAATGTGATATTATCAACATATATTTGAACAAACAATATATGTGAATCTGTTAAGGTCTCCAAATTTAAGCATCGGTCATAGAATAATTGCAGCACCCTTTCTCGCACCTTTTCCCGGTCCTATTGTGCACATGGGCCATATTTCTTTTTGTTGTTTTAATATTTTATTTTGCTTCCCCCTTCTATTTTACAAACCGAATTCTTCTATTTTCTAAGTAGTTGTAATCGAATCTTCTAGGGCAAGACATCACCTATATAAGGCTGATCTTTCTTCCCTAAAGACCCATGAATGGAATAATGAAGATATGTACTTCACCCCCCATTTGTCTATTATGTTATTTATTATGGATTGTTTGGTATAGACCAAGAATATTTCTCTTCTCACCCTTGGTTCTTCTATCCCCTCATCCCAAATTCTCTATAAAAAAACCTTCCGCTGCCCTTTGATTTTATAATTTCCACCGGTCCTAGAGATCAAGAACTTGATTCTTGAAATCAAGAACCCATAAACACACCTTACGAAACAAGTCGTAACATTATTGGTATCAGAGCAAGACGATCCTCAAATGAAAGAAACCTGATAGCAAACAAAGATGAATGCTCTTAAGACCCTACTCGGAGGCTTGACCCAACAATATGCCTCCATGCAAGCTTTCTTGCAACAACACATGATCGAACAAGCCGCTGTACACAATGCCTTTCAGCAAAATATGGACAGAAGGTTCAATGCCACTGGAAAAAGTTTGACAGCCATTGAAAGTGGTGCGTTTCATAATAGCCAAGATCCCCGCACCCGACCTTATGTTGATGTTTTTTGCTGCGGTCCTCCTCTGAACATATCCTTTCAATATGGACAACACTACCTTCTTCCAACCCGGCTCACAAATGTTAACATTCCTTAATTGGATGAGACTAATTTGGAGGACTGGCTCATATTTGCACGAAACTGGACATTGTCCGCACTCACATTTCATAAGAGGCAAGAATGTGACATGACTCATATTTGTAGAACCGCAACCATATGGAAGCCTTGACGTGACATGTATTCATGAACGATCTCTTGCTGCGATTTGGTCCTCCTATACCCGACACCCCCATGAGACAACGCATGAACTTGAAACAGGTCAGTAATGCCCAAGAAGCTACTTACGGGTCCCTAATGAGCATCAGGCCCTTGTACAGTGTTGAATCGCCGCTGCTGCCTAAACCATGCAACACGGCCTAGCCGAGCACGAACCAGACAACCGATACCAAGGAAGACATGTGTTATACTTGCAATGAAAAATGGGAACCCAATCATAGGTTCAAATCCAAAATATTTATTGCCCCGGATAATCAGCAAGAAGTCCAAGAAGTCCATGAACCCGTCCAAGAATCAGGTTTTTATGACCCACCTTTGTTGCTTGAGATAGGGGACAAACATGTCATTTATTTGCACACATTCACGGTCCAGCAGGGTATCCCTCAGTCGTAGGTCAACATAATACAAGGCAACCAATTGAAAAAGACCTTGGAAAATTACAATGTTGCTGCCACGGTACAAATAAAGAGTAAGAACGAATGTCAAATTGTTTCACTTGTTTTGGAAGACACTCCTGAAAAATTCCAGCACATAATCAAAGGGTTCAATCAGCTATTCCAGCAACCCAACAACCGACCACCAGCCAGGAAGGTAATTAGAAGACATGGCTATGTTATTGCACATGTGTTGCTGGTTCGGAAAAAGGACTAGGCTTGGTTGTTTGAAGACATTCTATAGTATAATCGGAAGAGAAAATAGCCCTTTGCTGCACCTGGCGTGTTGGGCCGAAGGAAGGACTAGATCTGGATTTTTGATAACACCCTAGTGCTTGATCGGAGCTGGAAGACCGAAGGTTTTTTAATAAATGCGATCATATACTCCGACACTTGCTGGACCTGCTGAAAATCCGACCGGACAGCAAGAGAAAAGAGTTCTCTTTGAAGATAGGAGCATGCACATTAGATGTTAACCAAGCCATAGTCTTTTCGTCGAGGGCGACGAATTTTGAAGGGGGAGATAATGTTAAGGTCTCCAAATTAAGGCCTCAGTCCTAGAATAATTCCAGCACCCTTTCTCGGTCTTGTTGTGCACATGGGACATATTTCTGTTTGTTATTTTAATATTTTGTTTTACTTTCCCTTTCTATTTTACAAACCGAATTCTATTATTTTCTAAGTAGTTGTAACCGAATATTCTGGGGTAAGACATCACCTATATAAGACTGATCTATCTTCCCCAAGGACCCATGAATGGAATAATGAAGATATGAACTTCACACCTCATTTGTCTATTATGTTATTTATTATGGACTGTTTGGCATAGACGAACAGTATTTCTCCTCTCAACCTTGGTCCTTCTATCCTTTCATCCCAAATTCTCTATTAAAAACTTTTCGCTGCCCTTTGATTATAGAATTTCCACCGGTCCTAGAGATCAAGAACTTGATTCTTGAAATCAATAACTCATACACACACCTTATTAAACTATTCGTAACAGAATCTTTAACAAATCTAAACAGAGTTTTATCTACCATTCCAATGATAAAATCATGATCGAACAAAATCTTAGTTAAGGTGTCATACAAAGCTCTAAGAGCTTGCTTCAGACTATATAAAGCTTTATCTAGTTCGAAAATATGATTAGGCAGAGAATGATTTTGAAAGCCAGGAGGATGTTCAACATACACATCCTCATTCAATAAACCATTTAAAAATACAATTTTAACATCCATTTGATAAACTTTAAACATTTTGAAAGTTGTATAAGCTAGGAAGATTCAAATAGCTTCAAGTCTAGCAATAGGGGCGAATGATTCATCAAAGTCAATTCATTCCTCCTGCCTATAGTCTTGGGCTACTAGTCTGCCTTTGTTTCTTACAATTAAGCCATCGTCACTTAAGCTTGTTTCCAAAAACTCATCTAGTTTCAATAACAGATTGGTCATCCGGTTTGGGATTAGATGTCACACATTATTTATTTCAAATTTATTCAGCTCCTCCTGCATAGCATTGATCCAATCTGGATCAAGTAATGCTTCATTGATTTTCTTATGCTCAATTTGAGAAATAAAGGTAAAGTTTGCAAATTATCCATTAATTGATGTCTAGTCCTAAGAGGAGCATTAGGATTACCAATTATTAATTATGGTGGATGATTTTTGTTCCATTTGAGGATCGCTCCAAAAGGATTAAACGTCTGTTCACGCTTGCTTCAGACTACATTTGAAGAAGCGTCTGATTATCCACTCAGCTCATCAGCTTGGCAATCAACAATATTCAATATCAGTCATCTGTCAAGACAACTTAATACGCTATAACTATATGTCTTCCACGTACTCAAATATTCCATCAGTCCACGTTCTGTACTATCCCGTACACCACGTTCTTTTGAATATTTTGTAGTACAATCCAATATGCCACGATCAAACACATATACTCTGATGTACGATCTCATACTCCTGACGTGTGTCCAATTAATAGCTGACACGTGTTCAAAAGGAAGATTCGATCATTGCTGAGAGTTCAATATAAAAGATGATCCAAAGACAATGGAGAATCACTTAATTGAAAATACTCTCAGACTAACGAACACCTTTACACGAATTAAGAATTAATAAGCGTTGTATTTACTCTTGCTACAAGTCTATTATGTAATTCACCTACTATTCTTTCTATATGAAATTTCTGTGTTGTAAGTTGAACATGGTTTGTCTGTTCAGTAGAGTGTTAGTTAGAAGTTTAGAAACAGTCAGTTGTTAAATCTTGTGTGTCTAACTGGGTTTGTGTGGTTGCTATATAAATCAGATCCTTCTAGTTAAAAACCTTCTAGAAACTGAAGAAGGGTGATGTAGGAGTTTTATCTCCGAACATCCATAAAACTTCTTGTGTTATTTAATTTCTGCATCGTTCAATCGTTTATTTGCCGCTTCAAATCGAACAAGCATTTCCGCACTTGAATTTGTTCAAGAGCTTGCAAAGATTTGTGAAGAATATAAACAGATTTTTAATCTCTAATAGGATTAAAGACGAATTGAAAGTCAAGTTGTACAACTAAATTCAGAATATCCCCTCTCTATAGTTGACACCGATCCTAGTACATCTTATTCAACATTTATCTATTAATTCGGTCAACATCTAATTTCTAACATATTTTAACTACCAATATCAATTTATTTCTCAATAGACCATTATTTCTTTACCTTACTTTCACTTTCACTAATCAAAAATCACTCATTTCATTCACCAATCACAATCGACCTCGAGGACCTTACTTTCACTTCATCAAAGAACTCATCTTCTCACATGTTTTTATAATATACATCCTGACATTCTTATCCTCACTTTGGATAACTATACATCTCATTCCACATTTATCCACCCAATTGACCTCTCATCTCATTACCTTATTTTAACTTTGACTAATTAACCATCTCATTCCACATTTAACCACCAATTCACAATCGATCTCTCATCTCGTGAAAAGACTCATCATTTAAAATATTTTACAATATACAATCCGACCTTCTTTATCCTCAATTCGGCTAACCATTCATCTCATTCCACATTTATCCACCCAAATAATCGAACCTCTTATATGTGACTTTACACTTTCACTTCGGTCAAAACAACCATCTCCACCATCACCAATCTATTTTACTCTTCAACTTCCATATTATGAATGTCATTTACTCAACCACTAATTTCATCGCACATTTTAACCATCCATTCCAATCGACCTCTAATTCTATAAATGTCTTTTACCCACCCACCAATTTAATTAGTATCATTCGCATTCAACCATCTCCTTACTTCGATAAACTAACGTTTTTATTTAACAAATTAATCATCAATGTTTTTAAATAGTTTAAAAATTGTGCCTAACGGGATTTGAACAATGATTATGTATTATTAACATTTTAACTACTAAACCACTTAAAATTATTGATTTATGTTAGGATCTAGGTCGCGGCTGGTGGACCAGGGTCTGACCGGTCAGCGCGTCTCACTCAAAGGTGGTGATTAATCCGGTTAGAGATTAATACCGAGGTTTCAATACTACACAAACTGTTACAAACCCTTGAACCGAGTTCAAGTGCGGAAGTGGTTTGTTTCAGGTTAAAGCAGCACACATACGAGATAGGCATAACCGGATTTGAATAAGACAGGTTTGGAGATTGTTGGGTCGGTTTTGCAGCTTAGTAATTCGGTTTAGGTGATGTTGAATCGGTTGGAGCGATATTAGTAGGTAAGTGCAGATCGGTTAGAATGTAAAGCAAGCGGAAAGTAAATAACAAGACAGGTTTCCAAAAATCACTTTATATATATAAGAAATATGCTAAAGCAAAAATACTATATATATAAAACCGAAATAAACATAAGTGAAGAAGGTAAATGAAGCCCCTATTTCTTCGATCTAGGCGGAAGGAAATGTTCCAGCAATTCATCGGTTGTTTTTCCCTTGACCGCTTGAACCGGCCTGGATGAGGATCCTCGACCGCCTGAGGTGCCGGTGAGAGGAGAGATCGGTTGAGCGATCGATCTAATTAGAACCGCATTCAAACACCGCTGTCTTCTGAGCTGCGGCTCTACATCTTCCTCGAGGTCTTCCTCGGCTTGCAAAACCGGGTTGAATTGAGGTCCAACAACCGTATCGGTGACTCTATCCAACAGTGTCGTGATTTCCGCCCTTTTCTCAGCAGCCTTCCTCTTTTGTGTAACCGGAACGGAAGAGGAAGCAACCGCCTTGGATTTCTTGTGAGCCTTGGCAAACTTATTATACGTTTCCTGTTGGACCCTTAGCCGGGTAGCATCTTTGGCTTGTTAAGCCGCTATGGCCGCTGTTATGGCCGGTGCACTGTTCTCTATATTTTACAGATGTCCGGCTATGTTCGCATCTGCTGATACCATTTCCTTCTGTATCCGGGTCTGCTCGTCCAGGGCATCTTGGAGCTTCTGAGCCGCGAGAGCATTCGCCTCCTCAAGTGCCTTATCGGCAGCCAGCTTAGCCGCTATTAACTCCGCCACCTGTTCGGTGACCGCTTTGAGATCGGCTTCAAGCTTGGCATTCTTATCTTCAAGGGTCATTACCCTGTGAAGTGTAGAGCCGGCTTGGGCACTAGATCGAGCAGGTCCTCATCGACCTTCGTCAACCTTTGATCGGTTTTTTCTTTAGACCGTTCCATCATAGCGACCCTTTGGCTTACCGAAGCGAGGTTGGTCACCAGCTTCAGAGTTATATCCTCCAATGCCTTGGTTCTGTCAAGATGACCGTCGTACAACTCATCTGTATTGCCGTAATTCACTTCAACGGACGTGATCCCATCGACCGCGTTTTTTAGATCATCCTTTGTTGTCTCGGCCATCTCGATGGCTTTAGCCGCGGTTTCTTTGATTTTCTTCTTCCATGGCTGAACCGCGTCATTGACAAACTCCTCGATGAGGGTCTTGACCCTTTCTTCCGTTATGGCCGGTTACGAATCCCCGGTTTGAACGGATGCTCGCTGGTCGGTGAGCGGTGTGCCCGTCCTGGGTTCGGTCATGTTGATATATTGATCCGGTGGAGTAGAAGACTGCTCTTTATCGGTCGGATTCTGACCGCCAACATCCTCAGGAGGGGATCTGGATAAGTTCAATGTTTCTTGGTGGTCGGGCTCCGCTTCAAGTCGCGCCATCTCCTCTTTTAGGTCCTTTTCTTTGACCGCTAGCAAGTTCAACACCAACAGTTCAAGTGAGGAATCCGGTGTGATAGAAAAATTAAGTAAGTTAATTTTTAAACCGGCCACACATTACATATTTTGAATATTTATTCTAAATAATCAAAAAGGGAGAAATTGATAGAAAAATTAAGTAAGTTAATTTTGTGGAACCGGCCAGATAAACTAAACAATTGTTAACGTTCATGTGCAGGTACAGATCAAAACCGTATGAACCGGTTGGGGTATCAAAACCGGTTGCTGCTATACTTCAAAGAAACCAGTTTCAAGTGATCAAGTTAAAAGATCAGAGGAACCGGTTTTCACTTTCTCAAGCAACCGGTTAGCCAAGACAAAAAACTTACATATCAGCCGGATCATACTGCACATGATACAAAACCGGAAAATTCAAACTTCAAGAGTGACGTACCATGATGAAAGAAACGTGTCTTGAAAGAATAAAAGAAGATCAGATCCGATCGGAAGCATGCGAGGAAAGCAATGATGCTTTATTGATCCGAAGTTGACAACCTGAGGTAGATGTCCAGCACGTGTCCAAATCTGAAAACCGATTATGTCATCTTCTGCTCAGAGCTACCTGCATGAATGCCAGGTGTTGAGGAAGGTGAAGCGTGCAAGCAACCTCTCTGCACCGGCGTGATAACGATCAACCAATCCAGAGGAGAGAGAAGAAAAGTGACCGTTAGCTCTTCTCAGCTATAAAAGGAAGACGGATCGTCTTCATTAAATGCAGTTGACAAGTTGTGAAGTTACAAATTGCGAATCATAGAAGCGTTATGTTCTAGAGAGATAAACTTTCATATTCCAAACCGGTGTGTCTAAAACCAGAAGCTTTCTATATTGTGTTGTGTTGAGTTATTGTATTACATCAAAGAGTGAGTTTGGTGTAACCGGCGAGTAGCGAAGTTGGGCTCGACCGGAAGGGTTGTTGTAACTACAAAAGTTAGTGGAGATCCTTCTCATAACCTGAGAAGAAGGGGTGACGTAGGAGGGTTTGCTCTGAACATCCATAAACAAATCCTTGGCTTGTGTTCTTTCCTTTGCCTTTATTATTTAGCCTAATCTCAAACTAATCATACTCCTAAAACCGGTCACTCATATCCATAAAACCGACTCCTTCTAAAACATCATCTAAAGTCGCATTCGTTGCTTCAACCTAAAACAGACATTTCCGCCCTTGAACCCGGTTCAAGAGTCTGTGACAGTTTGTGCAGTGCTGAGAACGGTTATAGTCTCTAACCGGACTATCACCAAAGAGTGTTGTGTGCTGTAAGAGGCCACCCTTCCTAAAACCGGAAACACCCCGGTCCTCCAAGGGCGTCCCCGATCCTAACACGGTGTCCCCGGAATATGCTTTTCTTGGAGGCGTTGAATGTGTTCGGTGATCTTTTGTAACTGAGCACGCGGTTCGACCATCGTGTTTCGTCTTAGGGCGGTTGTGACGTCTTGAGTCTTTGTGAGGCTGATGACCTCCACCTCCATCTCAACCAACTTCTAGAATTTCTGGCTAACGGTGAGATCCGGTAGCATGTTTTTGTAGAGTATCCGATGCCGGTGCCGGACCCATTGATAAAACACGTCGGATGCCGCACGAGCCTGTTGATGTATCTCGTCCATATTTCTGCTGACGAGCTCCTCGGCCGTTTGCAATGTTGTTTCATCCGCGGATTCTTCCTCCCGAAATCTGTCCGAACCGGCATCAGCAATATCATGACTGACCGATTGTTTCTCAGTTATCGGTTCTTTCCCCTTATCGGACTGATCTCCTCCGGTATGTTGTGAATCGGTTCGGCCAGAGCTGGATGCCGAGTCTTCAGTGTTTGGGGTGTCGGACAGCAGATTAGCCGATCCGGTAGGTTGTCTATCCCCCTTGGTTCCGGATTTTTCTTTGACCGGAGCTGCCTTCTTACTAGTTGCCTTCTTCTTTCGGCCACCTGTAGAACCGGAGGCCTTCCTTTTGCCTTTCTTTTCCTTGAGTTGATGAGACTTTATAATTTTGCTGGGGGCGAGGAGAACACCAGGGCCGGTGTTAATGTTGAAATGACGCATTATTTTATCAAGTGGGATGGCGTATCCCCATGACCGAGTGGATGTCTGGTCCACCATTTCACACAGGTTTGTGAAAACTACCTTAGCCCAATTGATTTTGATGCCGTTGACTAAACCGGCAATCATTTTAATCTTTGCCCGGGTGAGACTGTCAAAGTTTCCTCCTCTTGCTTGGACTGATTTTGTGGAAATATCACACAACGGTCTATACTCCGATAGAAGAGATGATTTCTTTCCGGATATCACGATAGGGACCGCTGTTTCCGAAAGAACCTGGCAAGCTGCCTGGAAAGATTCCTCGTCCATAGACACCGAGAAATTGCTCCCCTCGGATGGCAGATGTAGTATCTCAGCGACCGACTTTTCCGTCAATTCGAGCTGTTGACCGCCTATGATTGCGATGATTGATCCTTCGGTCAGGAATGCGGTTACGAAAATTTTTTTGACCGCATCCTTGTATAATACGAATGGCCCGCCCAGAAAGTGTTAGAGACTGGACTCGGAGATCCGGGTTAACACCTGTTTTGCCTGAGTCGAACCGTTTGCCCGAATTTCCTCGAAATCGACTTGGATGATGTGTTTGAATAACACTGAATCGCGACCCATTTTAGAGAATAGGACCGAGAGATCAAGATAGTAAAGGTTTGAAAGAGTTGAGAAAGCTGAAAGCTAGAGAGAGAAAACCGATTCGCATGAGAATAAAAGAAAATGACTAAGGACCATATTTATAGTTGCGGTTTGGAATTCCAACCGTCGCGAACCGTCCCATCATGGTTAGGCGGGAACTTTCCCTCCAAAGGCTTTGAGTGGGAAACCATGGGCGGGAATTTATAGGCGGGAATCCATGGGCGGGAATTTTCCCTCCAAAGTTTTTGAGCGGCAGTTTTGATTGTGTTTTTCATTGCGGTTATTTATCCGGCGGTGAGACGGTTCTTCTTGTAACCGTTTATTAAATGAAGCGGTTATTTAACCGTGAGGATGCGGTTTTCGATTTTGATCGGATTTTTCAATGAAGTAATTAAGCGATATCAACCGGTTAGTCAGATAGATAAATATTCTAATATTGCGAATTTTTGACCCGGTTATCAAGCTTAGAAATCAGATTATCATTGAAAGAAGTTACATAATAGAAACCGATTCATTGATCAGTTTAGAATACATAAGAAATAAAAATACAACTTATGTAATGACTATTCTAGAGAGCTTGTCCTCCACACCATCCATATCGAGAACATTCGATGGGGATGCCGGTGTACCTGGTCCAAATTCTGGACGATACTTAAGAAAGAGACGGCTTAAGTGAGGAGCGTAACCGAGACCTTTCTTGGTCTCCACCATAGTCCTCAGGTTTTGGAAGATGACCGATGATCAATTTATGGGTGTATTGCTGACAATGTAGGTCATCATGTCGAACACTCTCTTGGAGTAGTGTTGGTTTGGAGATTGGCAGATGATGGATCGGTTGACAATCTCGTAAAGGAGTTGGATGTGGTGGACAAGGCGGGTTTTTAGACCATGGTTCTCCACCGGCACCTCGGTTCCGGAAAACAGTACAGAGTATTCGATTTCTGCGCTTCCCACCCTGGTTGGGAAATCAGAAAACCCTTTAGTGGGTAAATTGAACATTTGAGCGAGTTCTTTTTCGTCCAGAAAAACGAAGTGGCCTCTCAATGTGGAAACAATGAAATCTCCTCCCATAGAGGCATTGTTGAAGAAGTCGGTTACGTCCGGAATGAGTGTGGGTCCGGATTCTTCGAGAAAATCACGAAGACCGGTGTCAATTAGTGATTCAAACATGAGTTCCTTTGTTTCTAGATCATCATATTCCATGCAAAAATTGAAATCGATGCTCAAATAGTTCCTTAGTGATCGGCTCGACATGTTTTGAGATTTTGCCAAAATAGAGAGAGTTCAAGAAGTTTTGATTTTAGGGTGTGTTGAGTTGATAATGTGGGGTTCCTTATATAGATCTGAAATTGGAGGGAAAATAGCAACATTTAATGCTGAAATTCGGTTTTGTCTCATTTATGAAGGGAATATTTATGTTTCTAAAACTCCTTGGGAAGGAGTTACTTTTGACCGGTTGCGGAGCTCGAGTTAAGGAATCTAGTTAGAAAGTAACTAAGCTTGTTAGATAGTAATTACTCATGTAGTTGGAAGTTGAAAGTTACTTATCATTAATGAAAGAGAGTACAAGAAACCGGAAGGTAAATAATTAAAACCGAAAATATCATAGACTAAACCGAGATGATCATGATAGAGTGGGACACTGATACAACCGGTGCGTACAGCAAAATGATCGGTTGTAGGAAGGACTGACTTAGTTGCCGGATGAGTTGAGATGGCGGTTCCTCCTCTTCCAGGCCTTCTCAAACCGCTCATAGAATGAGTCGGTGACCTCTTTGGTGATGACCTGGGCAGCTTATCTGGGGGAGTGACCTGGGCACCCTTCTCCCGGACAGAGTGGAACCCCAAGTTCGGTGAGCCCTTGCTTCGGAAGGTCGAAGCATCTGGCGAAATCATTTTCTGTGAAATCAAACACAGTCCCTCCCACCTTGGACTGAATGTGGGTGTCGAAGTGAGGAGTACCTCGGAAAACCCTGGCATTGTGGAAAAATTCCAGGACTGTTTCAGAAAAGATGACGTGTTTGTCATCTAGAAAGTGTTTGAGACCGGTGTCTTCAAGTGACTTAATTATCTTGAACACTTCATAATGCTCAGTGCCTTGAGTTGAATCGAAATCCACTTGAAGGATGTTTGGAAACTGATACATTTTGTCTTAGTAAGAGGATACGTTAGATCTTGTGATTGTTTTGTCTAAGGTTTGCCTAACTTATATATTAGTAGAAGAATGATAGTATTATCCAGTGTGTCGTAGGTAATGATGTCTATTAACAATAGGATAAGGCATTTTGCATGAAATAAGCATGTCTACAACCTAGGATGTGAGTCATAGACCTGGACGGTGAAAGATATCGTATCTTCACATCTTTTGAGGTATGACCGTTTTACTTTAAAAAGGTAATTTTTCAGAACAGATAAGTTTAAACACAGATAATTATTCTACTTTTGTTTGGAGGACAAATAATCCGAAGTAAATTATTTCCAAACCGGTTGGTTTTCAGTCATTCGTTCCGATGCGGTTAATTGGTGCATGCACTAAGTAACCGGTCGGTTTACTCTAACTGATAAACAAAGCGGTTCTTCCATAGATACCTTGGTGAATTTGGAATCCAACAATGTAGGAGGAACTACCGGTTTTGTCTGTCGGAATCGATTTCCCTTTTAAACATTTTTAGAGATAAGTTGATTAATATCGGTCAAACCGAGTGTGAGTCTGAATTGAGAAACCATAGCTTCCTGCAGAGGCTTTGTGAAGATATCGGCTACTTGTTGTTCTGTTGATATGTATTCTAGCCGGATATGCTTCAGCATGACATGTTCCCGAATGAAGTGGTGCATTATGTCAATGTGCTTGGTTCTAGAGTGTAGAAGCGGATTGTAAATGATTGCTATGGCACTTGTATTATCACAGAAAATTGGTGACTCTTCAGCTGTGATACTGAAATCCTTCAGTTGTTGTTGGATCCAAGGAAGTTGTGAACAACAACTTACGGCTGCCAGGTATTCAGCTTCTGCGGTTGACGTGGCAACTGATGTTTGTTTCTTGTTGTGCCATGAAACAAGCCGATCACCTAGGAATTGGCATGTTCCGCTGGTGCTTTTTCTATCAACTTTACAACCTGCATAATCTGCATCTGAGTAACTTGTGAGGTTGAAAGATGAGTTCTTTGGATACCACAAACCGACTTCAGGAGTTCCCTTTAGGTATTTCAAGATTCGCTTTGCGGCTGTGTAGTGAGACTGTTTTGGATTAGCCTGGAATCTTCCACACACACCGACCGCAAATAGTATGTCCGGTCTACTTGCTGTCAAGTATAAAAGAGAACCGATGATTCCTCGGTAAGCTGTCAGGTCTACTGCCTGACCGTCGTCATCCTTGTCCAGTTTGATCGATGACCTCATTGGAGTAGCGGCTGAGGAACACGTGTCCATCCCAAATTTCTTTAGAAGTTCCTTAGTGTACATGGGTTGGCTTATGAAGGTTCCTTCTTCGAGTTGCTTGACCTGAAGGCCTAGGAAGAAGCTTAATTCTCCCATCATACTCATTTCAAATTTGTTAGTCATCAAGGTTGAGAATTTATCACATAGCTTAAGATCGGTTGAACCGAAGATGATATCATCTACATATATTTGAACAAGTAGGATATGTTCCTTTTTCTCAAATTTAAATAGTGTTTTGTCCACGGAACCGATGGTGAAATTATGTTTTAACAAGAATGCGGTTAGTGTATCATACCAGGCTCTAGGAGCTTGCTTTAAACCGTATAATGCTTTATTTAGGCGGTATACATGGTTGGGCAGTTCAGCATTTTTAAAACCGGATTGTTGTTCAACATATACTTCTTCACGTAGGTCACCATTCAAAAATGCACTTTTGACATCCAATTGAAAAACCTTAAAATTTTTGAAAGCAGCAAAAGCCAGAAAAATCCTAATGGCTTCAATCCTAGCTACAGGGGCAAATGATTCTTCAAAATCAATGCCTTCTTCCTGTTTGTATCCTTGTGCCACTAATCTGGCTTTGTTCCTCGTGACCGAACCGTCTTCATTGAGTTTATTTCTAAATACCCATCTTGTTCCTATGACCGGTTGATCTTTCGGTGTAGGGACTAGGTACTAGACTTTGTTACTCTCAAACTGGTTTAACTCTTCTTGCATTCCCAAGATCCAGTCCGGATCTGACAATGCTTCATCCACTCTTTTCGGCTCAATCTGGGATATAAACACGGAATTAAAATATTCCTCCAGGATTTGTCGCTTAGTTCGAACGGGTTCTGAAGTATCACCTATAATTAGCTCAGGAGGATGATTTGTGTTCATTTTGAGATTCGGTTCAGGAGCGTCTACCAAATCACCGTTTACTTGATCAAGTCTAGACGTATCGGTAGGCTGAACAAGAGTGTCAGACCGACCGATTTCCTCGGTTTGAACCGATGTGTCAGCTTCCTACCGTGGGACAGCTTGATCCGGCTGGGTTTCATCATTACCCATTTGGTCATGGACAAACCGTCTTAAAACCGGAGTTTCATCTTCACTATCAGAATGGATATTGTTATTTTCCAATCTGTTGTGTAGATTAAAGCATGATGCAGTGTTTCTTTCAACCGATTCATCGAAAACAACTTGAAGTGATTCCTCCATGGTTAAGGTTCTAGTGTTATACACTCTATATGCTTTACTAACTGATGAGTAACCTAACATGATCCCAATATCGGATTTTGCATCAAAAGCAGATAGATAAGTTTTTCCATTTATGTGAATGTAGCATTTACAACCGAAAATCTTAAGATACCTAAGGTTAGGAACCCTATCAAAGTATACCTCATAAGGTGTTTTGTTGTGAAACTTGTTGATCAGAGACCGGTTTTGTGTGTGACATGCGGTATTGATAGCCTCAGCCCAGAATTTCTGGGCAATACCCGAATCGGCTATCATGGACCATGCGGCTTCCTTGAGAGTTTGGTTTCTTCTCTCGGCCAGACCGTTCTGTTCAGGAGTCCTAGCACTAGACAACTTGTGTCTAATACCGGATTCATCAAGGAATGCATTTAGAGTACTGTTTGTAAATTCGGTTCCTCTATCACTCATAATGCTATTAATGCGTGTTGATTTTTCATTTTGCAAACGTTTAAGCAGTGTAATCAAATTTGATGCTGTTTCACGTTTGGATGGCAAGAATATTACCCATGTATACCTAGAGTAATCATCAATAACTACCATAGTGTAAAGCATACCTCCTAGGCTGACGACCCTAATCGGTCCAAATAAGTCCATGTGAAGGAGATCTAAGCATTAGTTAGATTGAAGTGTCCTTTATTTTTAAAGGTTGACGTAGTTTGTTTACCCATTTGACATGCTGAACAGACCTTATCCTTATTAAATACTATATCAGGAATTCTGTTAGGATCGGGGACGCCCTTGGAGGACCGGGGTGTTTCCGGTTTCTGGAAGGGTGGCCGCTTACAACACACACACTTTGGTGATAGTCCGGTTAAAGACTAAAACCGTTCTTAGCACTGCACAAACTGTCACAGACTCTTGAACCGGGTTCAAGGGCGGAAATGTCTGTTTCAGGTTGAAGCAACGTTTGCGACTTTAGATGATGTTTTAGGAGGAGTCGGTTTTATGGATGTGAGTGACCGGTTTTAGGAGTATGATTGGTTTTGAGGTTAAGGTTAAATAAACAAGAAATGAAAGCAAAGGAAAGAACACGAGACAAGAGATTTGTTTATGGATGTTCGGAGCAAACCCTCCTACGTCACCCCTTCTTCTCAGGTTATGAGAAGGATCTCCACTAACTCTTTAGAGTTACAACAACACTTCCAGTCGAGCCCAACTTCGCTACTCGCCGGTTACACCAAACTCACACTTTGATGTAATACAACAACTCAACGCAACACAGTGAAAAGCTTCCGGTTTTAGGCACACCGGTTTTACAGTATAAGACTTTATCTCTCTAGAATTTAATGCTTTTACAACTTTCAGAACTGTTGATGCTCACAACTGCTGCATCAAATGAAGACGTTTGATCTTCCTTTTATAGCTGAAAGTAGCCAACGGTTACTTTCTTCTCTCTCCTGCGGATTGGTCGATCGTCATCACGCCTGTTGCAGAAAAGGTTGCTTGCACGCTTCACTTTCCTCAACACCTGGCATTCATGCAGGCAACTCTGAGCAAAAGATGACGTAGCCGGTTTTCAGATTTGGACACGTGTTGATCATGCACTTCCGGTTGTCAATTTCAGATCAATAAAGCATCATTGCTTTCCTCGCATGCTTCCGATCGGATCTGATCTTCTTTTATTCTTTCAAGACACGTTTCTTCCGTCATGGTACGTCACTCTTGAAGTTTGAATCTTCTGACTTTTGTTCTGAACCATCCGGTTTTTGTGTCTTGTGCAGTATGATCCGGTTGGAATGAAAGTTTCTGTCTTGGCTAACCGGTTGCTTGATAAGGTGAAAACCGCTTCCTCTGATCTTTAACTTGATCACTTAAAACTGGTTTCTTTGAATTGTAGTATCAGCCGGTTTTACAACGCCAACCTGTTCATACGGTTTTTGAAGTACCTGCACATGAAGATTAACTTCTGTTTAGTTCGTCTGGCCGGTTCCAAAATTAATCTACTTAATTTTTCTATCAATTTCTCCCTTTTTGATTATTTAGAATAAATATTCAAAAATTGTAATGTGTGACCGGTTTTAAAATTAACCTACTTAATTTTTTTTATCAATTTCTCCCTTTTTGATTATTTAGAATAAATATTCAAAATATGTAATGTATGGCCGGTTTAAAAATTAATCTACTTAATTTTTCTATCAATTTCTCCCTTTTTGATTATTTAGAATAAATATTCAAAATATGTAATGTATGGCTGGTTTAAAAACATGAGTTTTGATTGTTTAGAAAAAATATGTTAGAACCTATTAGAAAGAGCAAAGTAACCAAGTTCTGAAACATAATAAAACATAATTGTTCGAAGTAAACAAAGAAAGAGTTTTAGGACTTGGATGATCCCCCCTTGTGTGACTCCTTTTCCAGCTCCTTCTCCAACTGTCTTCTTTCTTCTTCTTGCCTTGCTTTGTATTCTCTATCACGTCTTTCGGCATCGATCAGCACACCGGCCCATACACTTGAGTGATCGGTGCCCTTATTCTTGAAACTGAAGTTGGCACAAACTGGTTTTGGTGGTGGAGGTGGTGGAGCATTTGAAGGTCTGAAGCTTGGAGTTGCGGTGGATTCTCCGGTTGTCCTTCTCTTTCTGCGGAACCGGAAGGTTCCTGTTCTTCAATATTTCCCTCCTGAGCCGGAGGTGTAACCTCTTTTGCGTTGGCCGCCTCTTCGACCGGTTGAATTTCTGTCTGATCAGGTATTTCAATTTCAACCTGATTATCTGGCTTCCGACGACTTGAAACATCGTCTTCTTCGGTTTCCTTTGTGATCTCTTGGACCACATTATTGATTGCTTCTGAGGTATTCAAGCCCACATCGGCCAATACCTCTCCAACTCGTTTACTAGGTGACTTGGAGGTTTCAGAGTGAGTGCTTACCTCTGCTTCCTCATTGGAGATTGACTTGTTCTCCTTGTTCCCCGAAGATTCGGTTTGCCTTGGAGAATTGGATGGAATGGGAACGGGAATAACTGTGTTGATGGGAATAGGTTGGAATACATCTGCGGTTCTTTCCGGTGGATTGTCCGAGGAAAGCGTTTTCTCGGAGTCCACCGGTTTCTTTGAACTCTTCTTCGCGGCTACCTTCTTCCTCCTCTTTGGTTCTGGTGGAACTTCTGCTTCAACCGCTTTTCTTGATGGTTTCTTCTGTCTGGTTTCTTCTTCAACCGGAGCCGAGGAACTGGCTCCCTTGGATGATTTGGTCTTTGAGGATTTTGGTTTGATCGTCTTCTCCGGTTTTTCGATCACTGACTCTGAGTCAAGAATGTTGGAGATCGGAAGCGGTATGCCTTCACCTAGTTCCACTTTGAGGAACTCAAGAATTTTGACGATTTGCATAGCATAGGCCTGCACCCGCCCATCTTTCTTTATCACCATTTGGCAGAATTCTTCATAGATGACGTACCCCCAGTCCACCTTGTCACCTCGGACAATAGCCAACAACATTCTAAGTTTGAGTTTTGTGAGGTTGTCGAAATTACCTCCCCTTCCTTGGATTGATTTGGCGATGACGGTCACTAACCATCTATATTCCGGTTTGAGTTTGATCTTCCGGCTGGAGTGCATCACCAGATCCTAACCTGAGAAAGATACCACCAACCGGGCAGCATTTGATTCTGCCTTGGTTAAGTCAATCTTTAGGTCCGAACCTGTGTTGGGCAGACCAAGAGCTTCCGCAAAAATCTCTTCGGTGATGAGAACGGCCTTCCCGTTAACAGTCGCCGAGATCTTCCTCTTTGACAGCGTCGCCGTCGCCAAGAATTCCGTCACCGCCGCCGGATGGATTATGAACGGACCAGAAAGGAACTCTTCCAACCTAGATTCCCGTAGAAGTTGAAGAACAGCCTTGTTCTTGTCGTCAGCATGTTCGTCAATATCTGCGAAATCTACTTGTAACATCCATTGAAATGGAGCTTTGCCTAGATCCATGATGTTTTGAAAAGAGAAGATGAAGAACGATAATGATCGGAGAGAGGAAAGCCTTTGAAGTTCTGGAAATTTTTAGAGAGAGAAAGCACATGTGTCGAATGGGCTGATTTGAACTTATATAGATGGCGATTTCGAACGGTTTGAAGATGAACCGTCAATTTGATGTTTTTGGCGCCAATTTTCCCTCCAAAAAGTTACTGCCGTAACTTTCGGCGGTAAAAGCGGGATTTCAGTGGGCGGTAAATTTTGAGAGGTAAAACTGTGGGCGGTTTAATTTTTCAAACTTTCATTTTTGCTTGAGAGACCGGTTTCACTTGACGACTTGCTAACCGGAAGTTTTAGGTTAACTTTAACATTTTGTATAAGTTTGAAAAACCGGAAAGAATGATAAGACAAAGAAAAACCGGAGACTTTTAAGATTAACTATTTCATTAAAGAGAACATTCGACATTGAGCGGTTTTGGTCGTACAGCAAAATGACCAAAACCGGAAAGAAAAACAAAAAGAAAGAAAATTATTCTGTGAACCATCCTCCTTCCATCCTCCTTTCATACCATTTTTCAATGGTGTTTTGAGGAAACCGTTCCTTAATTCTTGATGTAAATTTATAGATCATGTCTATGGTGATGGTGTTGGATGGTCCAACCGGAACACCGGTTCCAAGGTTGCGACGCTTGGACATCAGAAACCGGGTGTTTGAGGAGCATAGCTGATCTTTCCTCTTTTACCTGTCATAAGCTGCTTCAGCTTGTTGAAAAGGTAGGATGCCCAGTTGATGGCGGAGTTGCGGATGATGGCTATCATAATGTCGAATGCCTCCCGGCTGTAGTTCTGGTTGGGCATTCGGCCTATGATAGACCTTTGGACCAGATCGTGAAAGAGCTGGTAGTGAGGAGCGATATTTTCTTTCTTCCCAAAATCCTTGATGGGAGTGTAGGAAGAAGAGAAGATCTTGAAAAAGGTTTCCTTAGCCGGTAAATACGGCGTCGGAAAATCAGAGAAACCTTCGGTCGGAAGGTGAAAGAAGGTGGCAAATTCCTCCTCGGTGAATTGGAGGAACTGACCGTCGACGATGGTGCGGATGCTACCATCATCCAAGATGTGACCATTGTTGTAGAATTCACACACCTCCTCCACGAGGATGGTGTCTGAACCCTTGAGAAAGCCTTGCAATCCAGAATCTATGATATGCTGAAAAATGCATTCATAGTAGGCGCTATGCTTGATATCTTCAAAATCAATGATAAGAGTGTTTCTTAGCTCGGTAGACATGGTGATGAGTAGTGAAGAGGATTTTGAGAGGGTTCTAGAGCTTTCGAGTTTTAGAGAGAAGGGTGCTTGGAGGCGTGTTTTGAAAATGAATAACATCATCCCTTTTATAGCCTGGAATGAATGAGAGCATTTAATGATAGGATTTTGAAAAATCTAGCCGTTTATGCTTAGTCATTAATGTTTTTGTGATTTTCCAAGGGAATAAAGACATGTCTTGTCAAATCAAGTCAAGCATGCTTTTTGATAATGATAATTTGTGTTTCCAAGAGTGATATGATTTATTTTGATATGACGCATTGAATATTTTAGATTTTGACTTGGAAAGGAAAGAAATATGATTCATTAATTGGAGTACGAAACCGGTAGTACAGCAAAAGTACCGGTTTTGTAAAAAGAGATAAAAGAAAAGAAGAAGGAACAGGTTAAACATTTGATGACTCAGCCGCTTGAGCATTTGATGCCTCAGCCGCTTGAATTCTTCTGGCTTTGACAGCTTCCCACCGGTCGATCATCTCTTGTACTCTTTCCTTGGTGAGCACATGCCTTGGGTGAAGAGTGACGAAGGGTCCGGAGTGGATGTCCAGACTTGCACAGAAACTGCTCAGCTAAGGAGCATAGCCGGTTTTGTTGGAGAGAAGCATCTTCTTCAGGTTACTGAAGATGATCCAGGACCAGTTAACCGGTGTCCCAACCGTTACGGCGATCATCATCTCGAAGACCCTTTGGGTGTAGTAGTAACTCTTCTCTCTGCACAAGACAGATTTTCCCAGAATCTCGCAGAGAAGCTGGTACTTGTGAGAAAGTTGACTCTTAGCACCCCAGGGTTTAACCGGGATGTTAGATCCTGAGAACCGGAGACACATTTCTTCCATTGTCACCGGGGAGTAGGTTAGGTCGGTTACCCCTTCATTGGGCAAACCGCAATATACAGCGAAATCCGTCTCGCTGAATAGGAATTTCTGACCGTAGACTTGTGCAACGAGTATATCTCGATGTACCTCTTTCGCGGTCTTAAAGAGTTCTTCGACTACAAGGTAGTCGATGATGAACCTGTTCTCAAGAAAACTTTTTAGCCCGCTCCTTTCTATGGCTAAGAACATTTCCTTTACTTCGTGATCCTCATATTGGTAGATTGATTCAAAATCTGCCAATAGGATTTTCTTTGCTAAGGAGTTGGTATTCATGTTTTGAGAGAGAGGATTTATCTCAAAAATGATATTTGTGAATAGTGAACTTGTGAAGTTTTGTGAAGGATTGTATTGAGTTTATATAGCCCGGGGATTCGGCTTGGTCTTTAATGAGGTTAAGCATGCCTGATGATGTCATCAGCTATTTAATAGACTTAACTTGTTGAAGTAACTAATGGTTATTTCCAAGGTAAATCTAATTATTACTAAGATAGCAATGATGAAAAAATATCTATTGACAAGATGTGAGTCTCCCTCTCTTGATGATGGACACATGTCGTCATCTCGATTGTGGTAGACTTGCTTTTATTAATTACAGGCTTCATTTTTCAAGACATGCATGAAAACTCAGTCAGTCATCCCAGGTTAACCGGAAAAGTTCATTTCATCAAACCAAAATGCATTTGTACTAAGCGGTTTTCCATGACCGGTTTTAGTAGGATATTTCCATTTATGAAGAAAAGTTGATTAATGTCAACATTTGTTCAACTTTGGATTTGTTTTATCCACTTCAGCCCGGTTATTTCAACCGTATAGTAAACATACATTTGATTCGAAATTATGAAGTGATCAGGTATAACCGGAGACTTCCTTCCGGTTAGCATATTTGATTTATTAATGGCCTATTTGAATATGGTTTGAGAAGCTTTAGCTTCTCCCTGAACACATATCCCGGTTTTATATACAAGCATGCATGATTATTATATCAATTGATTAAGATTAGTAAGACCCAAGATATTTCGAAAATGTGAAAACTTAGCTTCCTGTAGCGGTTTCGTGAAGATGTCCGCTACTTGTTGCTCGGTCGAAACATATTCCAGCCGGATGTATTTCTCCTGAACATTCTCCCGGATGAAATGGTGTCGGATGTCGATATGCTTTGTTCTTGAGTGCAACACCGGATTGTATGTGATCGCTATGGCGCTGGTGTTGTCACAAAAGATTGGGGACTCCTTTGCTTCTATTCCGAAATCCCTTAGTTGCTGTTGGATCCAGAGGAGTTGTGCACAGCAGCTTCCAGCCGCTAAGTACTCCGCCTCTGCGGTTGAGGTTGCAACGGATGTTTGTTTCTTGCTGCTCCAAGTGACTAACCGGTCACCCAGGAACTGACAGGTTCCACTTGTACTCTTTCTGTCGATTTTGCACCCCGCATAATCGGCATCTGAATAGCTTATAAGGTTGAAGCTTGAATCTTTTGGGTACCAAAGTCCCACTTCTTGAGTTCCCTTCAAATATTTTAGGATTCTTTTGGCCGCCGTATAATGAGATTATTTTGGATTTGCTTGGAACCTTCCGCACACTCCAACCGCAAATAGAA
>NW_025919417.1:0-99305 GCF_907164915.1 Impatiens glandulifera
TATGAATTGAAGTTTGTAATAATATTTAATATCCGTTAATTTTATTTTCATTAATTAGTTATAAATTAGAATGAAACTGAATGATTTATTTTATGGATGGGAGGTTAAAATAATATTTATTATCCGTTAGTGAACATATTCAATGTAAGTATATTATTTTAAAATTTAAATCTCCTAAATAGTTTTAATAATTAATATTAATATTTAATGAAAATCTTAAATAGAACTGAAAGGGTTTGTTTTATTTGATGTTAATTATTTGGATAAATTATTAATATATATGAATTAAAGGTTGTAATAATATTTAATATCCGTTAATTTTATTTCTAATAATTAGTTATAAATTAGAATGAAACTGAATGATATATTTTATAGATGAGAGATTATAATAATATTTATTATCGTTAGTGAACATATTCAATTTAAGTATATTTTTTTAAGAAAATTTAAATCTCCTAAATAGTTTTTATAATTAATATTAATATTTTATGCAAATCTCAATAATTATAGATGACTTTTAATATGAGAATGGTTTATTTTATTTGGATTTATTTATAAATAAACAAATTATTTAGACGAAATATTTAATAAAAAATATTAATATATATAGATGGTAGGTTATATTTATTAAGTTTATTTTTACTAACATTTTTTTATAAAAATAATAGTATCAAAAACTAAAATGTACCATAAAGATGACATTTTAGATGAGAAGGGTTTATTTTATTTGGATTTATTTATAAATAATTAAATTATTTAGACGAAATATTTAATAAAAAATATTAATATATATAGATGGTAGGTTATATTTATTAAGTTTATTTTCACTAACATTTTTTTGGTAAGAGTATCAAAAACTAAAATATACCATAAAAATAGTAGTTTTTATGGTACATTTTAATTTTTGATATTCCTATTTTTATTAAAAAAATGTTAGTAAAAATAAACTTAATAAATATAACCTAACATCTATATATATTAATATTTTTTATTAAATATTTCGTCTAAATAATTTAATTATTTATAAATAAATCCAAATAAAATAAACCCTTCTAATCTAAAAAGTCATCTATTATTATTTATTATTATTGAGATTTACATTAAATATTAAAATTAATTATAAAAAACTATTTAGGAGATTTAAATTGTAAAAAATATATTTAGAATATGTTCACTAACTGATAATAAATATTATTATAACCTCACATCCATACAACATATCATTCAGTTTTATTCTAATTTATAACTAATTATTAAAAATAAAATTAACGGATAATAAATATTATTACAACCTTCAATTCACATATATTAATAATTTATCCAAACAATTAACATCAAATAAAATAAACAAAATCAGGAATTAATGTTATAGAAAAATTAAAAAATCTTTTTACAAACGAATTTTATGATAAAATGATCTAAATTTCACTGACTTACCAATGCTCACACCTCCAGGAATGATAACACGATTATCACCAAAACAACTTTGCATAACCATGATAGCACCATTATCGCCAAAACCTAATAATAAAAAAATCAAAGTTGTTTAATCTTGAATCCAATGAACCCATCATCTCCATCAAAAACACTAATTGAAATATTAAAAATCTATTAAAGTGATGACTAAAAGTACTTTAAACCAACCTAACAAATTGAGAATTATTATATATATATATATATATATAGTCTCTAAATAACTTTTCTCTCATCTATCTCTGAATAACAAAGTAAGACTTAAAAAGAGACAAAACATAATAGAGAAGAAAAAATATATTTCAAGAACTAATAAAAATATATGATAAGAAGTTTAGACTCGAGCTCAAAAGTTCATACCACATTACACAAATATGGATATTCTTTGAAATAATTGAAAGCCTTGTTCTCCTTATAAAAATGACAATATTACGTCAACAAAAACTCAAGAAAAAGATATTCATTGTATCAATAATAAATAAAGACATTTCAAAATATGTATAATCAACAACTCTCTATAACAAATAAAGACATAAGGGGAGACAATTTCAGATTTCCCGTTGAGAATGAAAAAGAGAGAGAAATATATATATATATATATATATATATATATATATATATATATATATATATATATATATATATATATATATATATATATATATATATATATATATATATATATATATATATATAAAAGAAAGAGAAAATACATATGACGATAATGTGGATCATTTTAGAAAAAGCGTGATTAATATATATAATATTTTAGACAAGAATTTATTAGGTTTGAATTTATAAAAAAAATATTAATATATATATATTAATATATATATATATATATATATATATATATATATATATATATATAAAAGAGTAATCGAATATAGAATAATTAATGATGAAACTTCGTTAATAGAATTAATGAAAAAATATATATTTTATATATTATTAGTGTGAATATATATGGTAAGGAATAGAAAAACAATTAATTAATAAAGATAAATGAAGAGAGAGAAATATATATATATATATATATATATATATATATATATATATATATATATATATATATATATCAGAAAGAGAAAAATACTATGATGATGATGTGAATCATTTTGGAGAGAGCATGATGTACACCTCTAACATTTTAAATTAAGCGTTATTAGATATATATAGATTAGTTAGTTAAAAATATCCCGCATTCATCAAATTTAGTGTGAAATTTAAAATATAAAGTGTTATTAGCCTAGTTGGTTAAAATGTTATATTTGTTTTGTTAGGTTGCGAGTTCCAAACATACCTATAACATTTTTAATTTTATTTTTAACAATTTTAAGTTTGTGGGCGGGTCAACTTAGAATCTGACCAAAGTATCAATTCATTCTCACATATGTATCCAAATTAACCACAGCTCTCAACCCGACAATCTAGACACTTTCAAAATTAATTATCATTATATATACTAGCAGGATTTCCATGCGATGCAAACAGAAAAATATATAAGCAAAATAATTAAGACAAAAAATTAAAAAAAATAATTTTTTTTATAAGAAATAAATTAAATCACCCTATATAATATATTAATGATTGTTATATTAAATAGTTTAAAAATATTTTATCAAATACAATAAAGATAAAATTTTTTCTTAATTAAATTTTGTTATATAAAAAATTAACAAATTTAAGTTCCATTTTTTTTATTTACATCTTTACACGTGAATTATAAAAATTAATAATCATTTGATTTTATTACAAAAATTTTACCATTATATTGTGTTTTGACATTACTTTTATAATATCATAATTGTTAGACACTGTATATATTAAATATATAAGTTTGAAATTTTTTAATATTGTTTTTTTATTTTTTTTATTTTTTTAATATTGTGTGGAGTCATTTATTCTCATATTTATTATAACTTTTTTTTGTAGAAACTTTTTTTTAGATACAAATGAAATAAATTATTACAAATATAGTCATTACATTCAAAATTTTAGTTTTTTTGTTTTAATAATTTAATTTAATTTTTCTATTTTTTTAAACGTAAATTATCACTTTATCTTAAATAGGTAAAAATAATATTTTAGCAAAATATGTTTGTATTTTTTCTCTTTTAAATATAATTATTTCAACTCCTACTTTATTCTCTCAAAAATTTAGAAACATTTTATTATTAATCAAAAGTCAAAATATTAATTAAAATATATGTGAAATATCTATTAAAAAATAATACTGAACCATTACATAAATTTTATAGTATAAATATTATTCTTTCATTTATTCCATTTTTTTTTAATATTGTGTGGAGTCATCTAATCTCATATTTATTATAATTTTTTTATATAAATATTTTTTTAGATATAATTGAAATAAATTATTACAAATTTGGTCATTTTATTCAAAATTTTAGTTTTTTTGTTCTATTAATTTAATTTAATTTTCTCATTTGTTTAACATAAATTATCACTTTATCTTAAATAGACAAAAACAATATTTTAGCAAAATATGTTTGTGTTTTTTTCTCATTTGATCATAATTATTTCATCTTCTACTTTGTTCTCTCAAAAATTTCGAAAACAGTTTATTATACATTAAAAGTCAAAATATTAATTAAAATATATGTGAAACATCTATTAAAAAATAATACTGAACCATTACATAAATTTTATAGTATCAATATTGTTTTTTCATTTGTTTCATTTTTTTAATATTGTGTAAAGTCATTTAATCTCATATTTATTATAATTTTTTTAGATAAAATTGAAATAAATTATTTCAAATATGATAATTTTATTTAAAATTTTAGTTTTTTTTCTATTAAATTAATTTCAGTTTCCTATTTTTTTTAACGTAAATTATTACTTTATTTTAAATAGGAAAAAATAATATTTTAGTCAAATATGTTTGTGTTTTTTCTCTTTTTATCATAATTATTTTAGTTTTTAATTTATTCTCTAAAAAAAACAGTTTATTATTCATTAAAAGTCAAAATATTAATTAAAATATATGTGAAATATTTATTAAAAAATAATACTGAACCATTTTTTTTATTTTTTTTTATGTATTCATATTTCTAAATTACATATACTTATACTCATGTGTTATTATATATATACTTTTTTTATTAAACAATAACATTAATTATTATTTTAACTAAAATAATAATAATTCAATTTTATAATATTTGTGTAAAAAATATATATTTATAATAATATTATAAATTAAAATAATATATATTTATCAATTATTTAAAACATATGAAAATATAAAGTTAAATATATTTTATATTATTTGAATATATATATATAATCTATTTATTATATTTTTGTATATAATTAAAATATTAATATTCTTTATTAAAATATAATTTTACTTATAATTTTATTATAAAATATCTTGTTAGGCTGTGCTATAAAATAATAAAAATAAATAATTAAATAAAAGTTAATTAATTTTTAAAAAAACTTTTCTAAATTCACTAAGGCAAAGAACCTTCGGCTTTCTCTTGATTTCAAATCATCGTCTTCTTTCGCTTCTAATTTTTTTTCAAATTAAGTTCGAATCTTTACTTTTAGGTCCTCCATAATAAAATTTAATTTAATATATAAAACACGTTTCAAAGACTTAAATAAATGAGGATAGAATTAACAAACGACGATGATTAAATTCAGACTAAATCACATTATTATTAATATAATATGGATATATTAAATAGGATAATCAAGACAAATATTATAAAATAATGTGAATAATAACTAAATTAATTAAACTATAATAAATAATAATAATATTTCAAAAAAAATATGGAAAATAATACAAAATCTTAGGTTAAGAATATAGAGATCATATGCATTTAAAAAATTTATTTTATTTTATTAATTAGTCATAAAATTTTATCATTACTCATACTTTTTTTTTTGGGAAAACGACTTAGCGTCATTTCATTAAAAATTCCCAAAAACGGGAAAAAAACCACGAGTTTAAGAGATCATTCTAGACAGGCCTAGAATGATTTTGAAGTCGTAACATTCTGAATAAAAGCTAAAAACGTAAATGAATTATCTGTTTACAATGCTTTCAATTCTAGTGAGTTTAAAAAACGGTAAATTCCAGTTCCTACAGATATTCCAGTTCTGCTCCGTGCTTGGAATTCCTCTCCACGTTCCCGCGAGGGCGCTGCAATCCGATACAATATCTTTCCATAACTCGTCAATGCTCCTGCGGGTTCTGTCATATACCCTTGCATTCCGTTCTTGCCAAATGTTATACACCACTGCTCCAAAGATGCACTTGAACACGCTTGTTGCAAATCTATTTCCCTTGGCTTTGAGTAGTGCCGCTTCTTTGATTTCATTCCATTTGCTCGGGAAACTGATCAGCTCCAGGCTTTTATAGAATCTGACCCAAAGCTCCGAAGCAATACAACAGCTCCCGAATAGGTGATCTATGGTTTCTTCATTTCCTATGCATAAAAGACAGCTCGCGTCCGGGATGCTCATATACTTACTGATACGATCACGTGTTGTGAGTCTTTCCCAGAAGGCGAGCCATAGGATGAACTGGCGTCGATGGATAATCTTCGTTGACCATACAAGAGGAGCCCATTCTACTTTCTGCGCTTTTTCCCGGATTACCTCCCATATTTTTTTCAATACCAGCTTCCCATTGTCCTCAGCTTTCCATTCATGAATATCCGGTCTGTCGTGTAGTTGTATGTTACTTATATGATCAAGTATCCTCTTTCCTTCTGGAATTCTTCTCAAGAGCAAGTTCCAATTCCCGTATTTGATGTCTCTGATTTTCGCTTTTGCGCAGTCCCTTCTGATACGAGTATTTTGAAACTGCTCCTTGTCGATGATAGGCTGGTTTTCAAACCAAGGGTCGTGCCAGAATAAAGTGCCTTTCCCGTCCCCTAGTCGGATGTCATAAAGATCTGCAATATCGCTTCTTAGTTTAAGAATCTTTTTTAGAGACCAGCTCATACCTTCGTGAATTTTGCAGGTCCAGATGCTGGTTTCGTGTTTCATAAATCTCGTATGCACCCATTTGATCCATAGTGACTCCTGATTGCGCTCCAAAGCCCACAGATGCTTGAAGGTTAGAGCCTTGTTCCACTCGATACAGTTCTTCAAGTCGATGCCTCCCTCGTCCTTCGGTTTGCAGAGAGCGGTCCATTTGACTTTTTTTCCTCCTCTTCCACTATTACCCCAGATAAAGTTTCTCATCAGTGTGTCGAGTTCCTTCATTACCTTCTTCGGAATGACCATTTGCTGCGCCCAATATCCAACTATGCCCATAACCACAGTTTTGATAAGTTCGATCCTCCCTGCATAAGAAAAATTTTTCGTTGCCCAGCCAGATATCGTGTATTTTACCTTTTCAATCAGCGGCTTGCAGTGTGAGATCTCGATCTGCTTCGCATTTAACGGAATTCCTAAGTACCTTATGGGAAATATGCCTTCCTTGATGCCCATGATGTTGAAGATGTCCTGCTTTGTTTCGTCATTCACGCCTCCATAAAATGCCACACTTTTGCTTTCATTAATAGTTAAACCTGTTACCTCAGAAAAGAACGTTAGTGCAACCCTAATAGTTTTAATGGAATCAACGTCCGCGTGCGCTAGAATGAACAAATCGTCAGCAAAGCATAAATGTGTTACCTCCTCTACCTCACAGAATGGGTGAAAGATGTATGGACGATTCTTTCGGAACATCGCGAAGATGCTCTCAAAGATCGCCATGATAGCTACGAAAAGGTAAGAAGAGAGGGGGTCCCCTTGCCTTACCCCGTTTTCACCCTTGAAATAGCCTCTGTGGACTCCATTGACGCTAACAACAAAGCAGGATGATGAAACGCATTGCATAATCCAATCGATAAAAATCATAGGAAAAGCAGAAACAACCAGAAAGTCTCGAATGGCTTCCCATCTAACAGAGTCAAAAGCTTTCTTGATATCTATTTTGAAAGCCACTCTCGGGGATATTTTCTTTTTCCAATAGCCTTTTAATAGGCTCTGCATGAGAAGAATATTATGAGAGATTGTCCTACCGGGGATGAATGCAGATTGATTAAGATTTATTATTTTTCCTATAACATTTTTAAAACGTTTAGAAATGATTTTTGAAATTATTTTATAAATCACATTGCAGCAGGAAATTGGTCTGAAATCTTGTACTTTCTCAGGTACCGCAGTTTTGGGGATCAAGGTTAGGACCGCTGTATTCCATTGCTTTAACATCTTCCTGTTTTTGAAAAACTCCAGAACCCCATCAGTAACATCTTTACCCACAACCGACCAATTATCTTTGAAGAACTGTGCATTAAACCCATCAGGACCCGAACTTTTATTCCCATCAATACTAAACAGAGCTTCTTTAACCTCAACCTTCGTGACCACCCTTATCAACTCGCGACTATCTTCTGCAGAGATTTTCCTATCAATAATTTGATACAAGGTATTCAGGTGACTTTGATGCTGCTTTCTTGTACCCATAAGCTGCTTATAGAAATCAATAGCCAGATCTTGGACACCCTTTTGACCCTGAACATATTCACCATCATCATTCTTCAGCCTGTACACATTGTTTCTCATGTTTCTAGCCTTACATTTTCTGTAGAAGAAAGTTGTGTTTTTGTCACCCAACGAAAGCGAGCTCTGTCTTGATTTTTGTCTAACAAAATTCTCTTCAAGCAGACCCAGCTTCCTGAAGTTTTCAAGCGCATATCTTTCCGTTTCATTGAGTTGTTCATCACTATCATCCATTAATAACTTTTTCTGAACCTCTTCCAGTTCTTCTCTAGCAGCCAGAACTCTATTGGAGATATTGCTAAACTTCTTCTTGTCAAAGCTTTGGAGATGATTCTTCAGGAGCTTAAGCTTCTCAGAAACCCTGGTCAATTTAGTCACAATATCTACATTATACTCATTAAAATAAATATCTTGAAACTTTAGCATAACACCACCTAAGAGATAAATATCCTGTTTCATATACTCCAACAATTGTGATATAAGATTATAAAGATTCGACACTTGCACTTCCTCATGGGCGATGGTTCCTTTACCACCTAATTCAGGACAGAGATTAACTGCTAAGTTAGCAAGACTACCCGGGAGCAGTGTGAGGGAATCCCGAAAACTAAATAGTAGCTTCTTACCAAGATAGACAGATAACTCGTATAGCTTATGGTCCCTCATAAGAGGTTTGATCGTGTACTTCGCACCATGAGTCACTAAATGTTTCATTAAGATAATGCCATCGAATCGTGAGAAGTTGTGGAAATATACCGCATTAATCAATGGATGTTTTCTAACAACAACAGCTAAACGTTCTACAAAGTCGAACATCATCTTACTGCTCCTGTCTTCAAAGGTTTCAAAAACAGAAATAGGGTAATCTTCACTGAAATATGTTTCAATCCCATACCCCGCCTCTGAAGAATCTGGTATAACCACTAAGAAACCCACAGCGTAAGGCACATGAACATCATTTTGCATAAGAGTCTCAGTATCAGCTACAATGAATTTCTGCCTTTTACTATCTTGAGGAGGTTTAAGCGCAGTGATATACTTATAATAACGACGCTTACTACGCCCGATCGTTCTCACTTCTATTGGTTCCACCACCTCCTCGCTGGTGATGTATTCCCAGAGCATGCTAGCAATCTCGTCATCGGGGGTTAATGTCACTTCATTAGACTGAATTTGATTCAGATAGATTCGAATAAAAATGCTAGAAAACTCAACATTATCGTAATTTTCTGCTTTATGCCTGATAAGATTCTTAATCTTAGCATAGACTTGTATATTTTTTAAATATTTTTTTTTTAAGTAATAGCTTTACTGACTGTAAAGGGTACTACTCCATTTTCTATCTTCATAAGAAAACCAATAGTAAACTTACCATAATCACAGTTAATACTGTAAGCGTACTTGATTATTAGTCGCATAATAGATAACACTATTAGATCACAGTCGCTACATAGTAATAATGGATTATGAAAATCAATTCTAGCTATTCTCAATCCTTCATATGGATCCTGGATATATTCATTTTTTATTTCATTAAGTAAGCGGCCCCATAATACATCATATAGTTCCTTATTCATTATTTTATTTTTCATAAATGCAAACTATAGTTATAAGGATAATTCTCCCAGGATTTCATATATTGAAGTAAATTCTTTTGGTATTCTCCGTCTTCGTATATATTAGTATAATAATATTCATAATTTTGAATTAGTTCAGCTATATTTTTTTTATAATTTGTCTTTTGCTTTTCCGAAATATTATTTGGTATTTGACCTAACAAGATCCCTGTTAGAATCTCTGATTTAATCGGACTAGTTAAGTCCATAGAAACTTTATTTTCTTTCAGCAGATTACTAGAAATAAATTGATTCATTATTAATAATGGGTTATTCAGTATATCAAAAGATGAAATATAGATATTAGATACTTTCATAGCATAAGGTACTGTAGTAATGAAATTGTCGTGAACCGTGTAAACGGGTATATTTTGCTTTTTCATAGAATTTATCATATTCATAGCAATTAATGCATCTTTCTGATGAATGAAGTTTACAAAGGTGGAAACCTTTGTCTTCCTTCGATCACGATCTCCCGTGGAAATTCGTAGAGTAACTTGACTCCTTTTCTTCGATTTTCTATCGTATACCCATGTTTTGATTTCTTTTGTTTTCATATAGTCCTGTACAGATGTTAATTGAGGAATCTCATGTAAGACGGGTTTATTAAAGGCTGAAGATAACCAACCTACATTACTGATCAAATCCATTAGTTTGATTATACCCGGAAATCTATCCTCAAAGAATATTTTTATATTTATCGCAAAGTCTACGCTTTCCTTAAGAGTTAATGTTTTTTTCAAATTTTGATATGCTGATTAGACTCTTCCCATATATCATTGGCATAAAGATTCCTTTGATAAATTTGCGATTAAAATAATATATAGTTTTGAATTCTCTTTGTATTTTTCTTTACAGTAAACAGTTAACTCATCTTGAAATAAGGTATAAATATCCATGATATTTCCATTTTCTTCCGGAATTCTATTTGTATGCTTAGCTATTTCTACATCTAACAAAAGGAGACTCATGATCTGATAAGCACTTGCAGAGGCATCTTGTGTGATAGGAATTTGACAAGGAGCAGTAGTACCGCCGCCTTTGATACATAGTACCTTGCTTATGAACTGATAGGGGTTACTACCATCAACAGCAAACTGTATGAGACTTTTATCCGATGAATTAAAGTTCATTTCCTCTTCGAGATACCATTTACTAGCATAATCATTATTATTGAACTTCTTATAATGAAAAGCTGCAGCTGAGGTTAATACTTTTTTATAGGTATCCTTATTATCACTATCCCTGGGCCTAGTAGAAAATACTATTAGACTTCGAGTAAAATCACGTTCATGGAAATGGAATATCCCAGCGCGGTAGATCCGAGAACGGAAGTCAAGGAAGGCTGGCAGATAAAATTGATAACCTTCGTAGGCTGATGCTAGATTGATTATGAAGGTTTCATAACGAGCACGTTGGATACGCCTCATTATATCATTTTTCATATACTCATATTTAGAATCAATCTTTTCTGAAAGATTCTCTATGTATATAGACTTAAATATCTCTATGGCCTTTTTAATATTCAATGAAGCTAGAAATCTAGGCATTAATAGTTCTGATTCTACTAATTGATCATAATTTTTATTATAAAAACTCAATACATCCTTGTTAATCTCAAAAGCCTGCTCCTGTAAGGAGTTCATGGTTGAACATAAATCTTTGTAATTATCATTCAATTTTATATTGAAATTACACGAGTCACGGGAAGATAATACGCTATAGCGGGTAATTTTTTCATGTGCGACGGTTAAGTAACCACCTTTTAATTTGGATACAGATTTAGGGCTGTCATCATTAGTGCTGTACCAAGCCAAAGGCTTACATAACATTGGTAGATTGTATTTGATCGGAAGGAGATTAATCTCAAAATTACATATTGCTGTAACATTACTGGGCTTATAATAATAACCTGACTTATTAGACACTTTGGTGTCTTCTAACTCTTTATTAATAAGAATAAAGTCTCTATCAAGTAAGAAGTTTACTAAATACACACCAAACGGTAATTCAATCTCTTTTTCACCTGGCTTCTTTGTAAAAGACCCCTTATTATTATTAATATTAATAGGCTCCTTTTTAGCAGCCTCTTTAAGCATTTTAGCTTGTAATTTAACAGTCTTATTAAGCTGTTCTACCAGAGTTGGTACCCTAATATAGGGTCATAAGTATTCTTGAAGAGATCAGCTAAAACATATATTATTATAACCTCCAAATTATACTGACCAAAGTATGAAAGAGAAGATCTAGACAAAAGACCTACTCGATGGAATTAGCCAATGTGTGCTCCTAAAGTTAGAAAACGTCCCGGCAAGAGCTGTCAGAATTCATCCCAGAAGGTAAATTACCCTTTCTCTTGTGCCTGCATTCGCTATTCCTATTCCGCGAAAGCTTTTATGCCTAGCCCCAAAAAGGTGCTTCAGCTACGCTTTGGAATTGAGCTACCCAAGCAGACCAGCCCTTCCCGAGAAGAGCCAAAAGCGAAGGAGTTTCAGTAAGTAAGAATAAGATTAATGATTTGTGAAACATACTATTGACAACATTAATCCGCCTAGCAAGAAAGAAGACTCTAGTCTCATCTCTTAATTACTTGATCAAGACGGTGCAATCGATTGAAGACCGGGCACTTAATGTCTAGATTGAGATCGAGATTAAGCTCCAAGCCATGTAGGTTCACGAGAAGGACGTTTGTTTTCTACCATAAACAGAGGAGTTCGGTTGCATTTACTAGGAGAAAGATTTATCTCAATCGCTGGCAGTTGGACAAGGAAAGGCAAGAGCGAGCAGCCACACATGAACCGCGATAAACGATGTCATGATAGGCTTTCCATAACCACCTTTCCCGACGTTGGTAATCAAATCCTTCTTTCAGTCTCACGGGCAAACACTCGATCAAGTACGCGTGCCACACCATTGACACTTGATTATAGCGAAACCTTGTGAATGGGTTTTCGTACACCACGTTGAGAAAGACCAACTTCCCTCTAGTCTGATGGATCGCTTTCTCTTGCGCATTAATGAATGGATCGAGGAATTGCGTATGAAAGGTTTATTGTTTATCTTATACTATCTAGTACGATCGATCAAGTACAGTATCTTCGTCGGTCTCGGTCGTTGTACTTGATATTGATTCTGATTAATTCGTTGTTATGATGTTCCAGTTTCGTTTCTGTTTGTACATCTTTCTCCCATGCTTTCCGTTGGTCAACAACCAACCCTCTCTTTAGTTCTTCTTTACTCAGAAGAGTTCAGAGAATCATAAATATATAGAAAAATAAAAAATGATACAATTACGTCAATTATTTGCCGAATTCATGGCATACCTTCAGGATTCACCGAATGCATCTCCCCTAATCAAAGAGCATGCATCCCATATCTTGAATCGTGAAATAAAAAAACAACTAAGTTCTTTGTTTCGAAGTGCGCAGTTTCCACTCCCTCCTGCTACCAATATGGAGCAGGTGGTCAATTCTTTGACTGCGAATTCAACATCACTCCCGGATCTTTATGAAACCGCCGACAGCCTTCTCGTTCAGGGGGCAGCGAGCCCTCATTTTTCGAGTGCCTGTGGGATCAGAATTATGGTCCGTGGGCGGGTTCTGAGCAGGTGGTTGGTATAGTTCTTTCTATTTTACAGTCCCCGCGGGAGTCCGGTATTGGAAACGTTTTTTTGATTCATTCCGTGGCGCGAAATCCCGAATTCTAGTATTTCTTTTGAGTCTCGCTCCCTAAGGGACCCCTCTCTGATAAGGAAGGAAACGAAATAATTGAAATTTTACGACAAATCCGGTCCGATGGCTGTTCTCCACTAACCACAAGGATATAGGGACTCTATATTTCATCTTCGGTGCCATTGCTGGAGTGATGGGCACATGCTTCTCAGTACTGATTCGTATGGAATTAGCACGACCCGGTGATCAAATTCTTGGTGGGAATCATCAACTTTATAATGTTTTAATAACGGCTCACGCTTTTTTAATGATATTTTTTATGGTTATGCCGGCGATGATAGGTGGATCTGGTAATTGGTCTGTTCCGATTCTGATAGGTGCGCCTGACATGGCATTTCCACGATTAAATAATATTTCATTCTGGTTGTTGCCACCAAGTCTCTTGCTCCTATTAAGTCCAGCCTTAGTAGAAGTGGGTAGCGGCACTGGGTGGACAGTCTACCCGCCCTTAAGTGGTATTACCAGCCATTCTGGAGGAGCAGTTGATTCAGCAATTTCTAGTCTTCATCTATCTGGTATTTCATCCATCTTTTTTGCTTCTTCATATTGTGATCGCAACTTCTTTGTCTTGCGATCGCATTAACATGGCGCTGTCTTCTGTTTGATCCTCTCGAGTCGAGCCCAAAAGATCTCATTCAGGATTGGACTGCTGAATCTTGATTTTGAACATGGAATTACCGGTAGCAGAAAGGCGATAAAGACTAATCTTCGAATTCCGCTTTCAAACTAGTCCCGTCCTTGCTTTTCTAAGAAGTTACTATCCCCTCGGGCAAGCATAAGATAAGATTTGTATGAAAGAGATTTCGTTGAACCCTTTGACTCTGTTGACTCTGAAGCTTGATTTCACACTGACAGGTTTGAAGGAAATTTGATTAACTAACCCTTTCTTACTCCCACTACTGAATCACCTGCGACAGCAGGGACGGATACATGTACTCGCTTACTTGATTGGCTCAAAACCTTACCTTGGAATTTAGCCTGAAAATCGATATTTCGTAGCAGGATTAGAAGAGAAGGTAGTTTGGTGTTAAGGAACCACCCTCCAATTCAGATTCTTTATTCCCCCCAAGCCGGTTCATCTTTGCTTCCTTGCATGCCGCTTTGTTAACAACCGGCGAGACTCTCCTTCTCAAGCCCCAGGTCGGGACGAGACTTTCTTTGAGCTACTGGGGAGCAGAAGATAACGAAAGGGAGACTCCTAACTAAATCATAACACAAGCTACCCATTCAATCTATCATATCAGTCGAGTCGATCCGATTCGTTCTTATCTATAGATAAGGCAAAAGAGAACTTATGACTTCGCGGATGGAGAGGGATTCGAACCCCCTCTCTCTTTTCTATAGTTCACGGGGGGGCAGACAGAACTATTGAATAAGTCTCATTCGAGAGCTTACCGTGCCTCCACTGCTGTAGTTGAGCCTATCAATATAGAATCAAACTAAAGCTCAAGCTCATACAAAGAAGTAAGCCCGCCTGGACCCAGCCGGGAATGAAACTAGATATTTTCGAACTAGCACAAAAACTAGACGAATGGCAATTCCATAGGCTTATCCTTTTCTTCTTTTTCCACTGCAACAGGTTAAACTATCAAATCCATGTTGAAAAACATAGCCCGATCCCTCTGATCTTCTTTCTCATAGGAGTTATTTCAAACCAAGAAGGGGGACCAGGCTCTGCAAGACCTATGAGGAAATAATCCAAAAAATGCATGGAAAGGAAAGCAAAAACTGCCTACAAGGGAAAATCACCCATCGTAACTGAGACTCCTACTTCGAAGGCTCCCACAGGATAGAGTTGAAGAGATAATGACTATTCACCACTGGGGCCCCCGGGACTGAGACAATGGCTGTAAGGGCTTCAGACTTCTGGAACCGTCCTACAGCAAGCAAAGGTAAGAGGAAAGATGTTAGTATAAGCACACCTGTACCTAGGCAATAGGCAGATGGAGAAAAGAAGAGTTAGAAATAGGCTAATAGTACCTATACCTAGTAAAGCCTGACTTCAACTACCGCTTACAGGGCTTCTTCATTCAGGAGGCTCAATCCGAGCATTAGGGTTTGGACTCACTTCTGGGAAGTTCTTGGGTTTTATGATCGGCCAGAGAGGGATAGAGGTGGATCCCGCGAAGATCAAACCCATCGTGGATATGCCACCACCGAGGACTCAGAAGGAGGTTCAAAGCTTCTTGGGACGCCTGCAGTATATCAGCCTTTGAATATCCCGACTCGCCATGGGAGCCCATATTCAAGTTGTTGAAGAAGGAATCTGAGATGAAATCGCAGTGCGAAGAAGTTTTTGAGAAGAGAAAGCACGAATGACTTGATTTTTGCCATCAGTAAGTTGCTCGTTTGGATAAGACAACACGGCATCAGCCATATGTATAAAAAGGAAACTGGACATCCCTCCATGCATGATTTTCGATACACAGTACGGTTCGACTACGCATTCACAGTAGATAAGACTACAGCTGGGATTGAGAACATGAATTCGTGCGTGACATACTACCACCAATGGCATTCATCATCCAAGCTTGAGTGCACAATGCGGCTTGTCGTGCGAACTTGTGATGCAACGATAAAGAAGGAAGAGAGAGTCAATTAAGCAAGCATACTGCGGTCACTGCGATGGTCACAAGCTCTCACTTGAAGGATCGGAACACACAACAGTAGCCCAGGCAGGCTTAGGGCGCATGATCTCATTGCAGGGCTTGACCACTCATGCTCAGATCGATAAGAAGACTAGACGGAGCTGGGGCAGCTGATAGCTAGCTTAGGCTTCTCGGCGAGTCTCCCCTGCATTGATCCATTGTGTTAGCCGGCATGCTTTCATCGCTTCCGTGCTCCTAGTTGGCCATTGAGGAACGTGATGCCCTACGGGGGAAAACATTGGATGAAGATGGTTGGCTAGTTGAGGTCGTTAGCATAGCTTGCCTTGGCCAGACTGGGGAAGAACCAGTCGCAAGGACAGGAACGAGCGTACTGTAGAGACAGTATGAAAGAGAGGACATTTCTCTTTTTTAAGGAATTGTTGAGGCCACCTTGCATTGTAGCTCTGCTCTTTGCTCCCCCCTTCTCTTATTAGGGCTGGGAGCTCCACTCATCACCCCAACCTTTTCATTCATTACAGTAATGTTCTTCCATGTAAAAGATGATTCGACAGGAGGAAAGAGGCAAGGGACAGATCCGCTGAAAAAGAAGAAAGAAGGGTTAGAACTAGTCTGAAGCTTGTCAAAGGCCTTTTGACGGAAGATGGCGATGGTGATTGAGCCGGTGCTGAAGTTGCCTGAGTTTGATAAGCCATTTTCGGTTGAAACTTTCGCTTCTGGCAGAGGAGCTGAGCACTTGTGGGAAAGATTGTGGAGACAAGATAATCCGAGGGGAGCCCACGATGGCAAAAGAGTTTGATATCATCCAGAGAGTTGGCAAAGCACTCATGGGTAGTGCGATTCAGCAGAGTGAAGTGAACGCCGCGAAGGCTAGGGTGAAGGTCAATGAGACTCAGGGAAGCCATTTTTGTACAAGGCTCAGATCTGATAGGGACTATCGCAGCGTCATCAGCAGACGAGCAAGGGCTAGCACTAGTCTTAACTTAAGTGCTTGGCTTGGCATTTATCGTTGTAGGGGGCTGGCTATCCCATTGAGTGAAGGGGGAGCCGCTTGAGCACCTATGAAGATTGGGCAGATCGCGAGTCTTGGCAGGTGCAGCGGGCGCTACTTTGGCTTGTTCAGTTAGGCACAAGTGCATGACTACTGTGGGAAAAGTAAGCCAGGGGGCCGAAAAAAGTCGATCGAAGGGGGGACAGTTGTGTACAGAGTGAGAACTGTTGCCAAGGCAGAAATGAGACCGAGTTCAGGGGTCAGTCTTCTAGAGAGAGGGAGTCCAGTGGGCACTTGGCAATGGGTCAATCTTCAGCCAACAACTCTCTAACATCAACATCCGAGTCGTTCACCCCCAACCTTCCTTACCTGTCTTAGTTCGATGGAATGCAACTAGATTCAATTCCTACCTTTCTTCCTGGACAAAATAGCCGGTGGCTCATATGACTTGATTGAGGTTGGCCTCCGCTAAGGCTATTGAACCAAAGCCCCAGGATAGAAGGGGGGAGATGGATTGCACACTAGCTTTGCCTAATTCGTTATAACATGATATACATTTTGGATGCCGGCACGCCTACTCTCTTGTAGTCGTTTTCCCACTAAGCAAGTAAATAACCACTCTCGGAGCAAGCAAGAAAGAATAAATAACTCTGAGTCAACGGGATTTGGTTAATCGCTCACTCTGTCACGAGAATGGGTGGGTTTGCCCCCTTCAACTGAAAGGATTCAACAATCCCGAAAGGCCTATCACTAAGTAAGCTGGTGGACAAGCGGATCAAGAAATGATGTAACCGGGGGGTTGTCTGTCCATGCGAGGTGATTCTTCCGGAGAGAATGTAGATCTCGAATATCCCGGCTTTTCTCAGAAAGTGGAAGAGACAGGCTGGGAGAGGGAAGAAGAGGGGCCCTCATTCCTTCAAAATCGTTGGATCATAGGGTTGAGGACCTATGAATACGAATCTTTCTATTTACTCTTAATGCCTCGCTCTCTCTTGAAGCCTTTGTAGCTGTTCCTGGACGCTAGGTTCACCAAGTGGATTTTGAAAGAAAAGTTGTTGGCATAGGTGTGAAAGGTATTCGGGTGCCACCAGCTCTTAAGCGCACCCATTGGCATTGACTGGATCCAAAAGACTTCCAGTTTCGTGAACGTGTCCATGGGATTGGATGAATACACGGGAAGTCCAGAGACCTCATTTGGCATTGTGTGGCTTCCTTAATTGCCGCACTCGTCTTCTTCCGGGTGATTTTCATAGAATATGCTCCTGACGCATTTGAAGATAATTCTTGCTAGTGAGTCTATTGAGTATGAGGTAGATGAGTAATGTGTCTGTTTATCCACAAAGATAGTTATTATCTCTTTCCACACTATGGAAATTGAAAGAGAGAAAGTCTTTGAACACTATGAAATAGAAAAAGCCAGGAATGTTCAGTAGGCATCTCACTTCTTTTCAGTAGTTGGCGTACTAAAGCAGGAAACTTGGCATTTCAAACCAGCGAGTGAATGAACGAGCACCTGGTAAATGAAGATCTCTATTCTATTAGTAAGCCACCGGTAGGCTTCAATCCGATCTTACTTTTTCAAAAGTGAATCCTGTTGATTCAGTTATTGATCAGTAGATGCTTAAGGAAGGAAAGTAATTGACCATTCTTTTCCCTTCGCTTTCCTTGCCGCCTATCTTTTCGCCCAGGTTAGCGACCTTTCACTTTCAATGCGAGAAGAGACTAATAGGTTTCCTTTCTTAGGCGGATGGAATCCTCTAAAACATTCTTCTATGCCGCGACAGTTATATTCAACTATTGAGTTTCCGTTTTGTTTTGGTTAAGTAGTGGGTTTGGACCTCCTTTCGTCCTGATTCTTTGAGTTGAGGGTTTAAAAACGAATTTCTATAGTTTATTGTTTTCTAACCGCTTGTTCGATATGTTCATAAAATGTTTTGTCAAGTCAGTGTCAGTCTGATTTTTTATCTTTCTTTTTCAGGTCTTGGTCCGGTCTTTTTTGGAGGCCAATCTTCTTCTTCTCGTTCATCTGCTCTCGCGGCGGGACGCCTAGAAGTATAAGGTCCCTTGATTCTCAAAAGGAAGCTATTCGAATTGATAATAGTGATTCATAATCGAATTGGAATTAGGCTCCGGTGTATTCAATTGAGTTGGGCCTTGCCCTTTATCAACGAAGGCATACACTGATAAGAAAACCATCTTATCCAAATTTATTTATTCAGGTTGGGCGGCAGTGAGTCATTTCTAGACTAGGTTTAGGAACGGGAGGTACGCTCTTTCTCCCTGTAACATAGCTCTTTCTTTTCCTTCTGCTGGATTGAATCCCTCTTTCTTTTAAAAAACGGAACTAACCCTTTTTTAGCCCTCCCACTTACCCCTTGAAAAGCGTCATGATTGGCCAAAGCCCCACCGGGGGAGCCGGATCACAACTAAAAACTCGAAATAAAAGTCACATACTACTCATGGGGAAACCGATTCCGCGAGAGCCAGCAAAATAAGACGCAAGGTCTGGACAGCTTTTAAAGAACATTAAAGAAGCGGCCCTCCCATTCTCAACCCTGACCTACACAAGTGGTTTTAGAACCCACATTTCAAAAAGTTCTGTTAGGTTTTTAGTAGCAATCGGCGACCCTTGATTTTCTTCTTTTACTTCACATAGCCCTTCGTCTCCTTGATAGCTGGAAGTTCTCCAAAAGTATGAAAAGCTGGAGGACTTTGTACCATCCATTCCGATGTGGTTGAATTCTGTTCAACAGCCCAAGGACTTGAAGCACATCTTTTGTTCTTTCCACTGCTTGAAGTGATTGTTACGACCCCGAAGAAACGACAAATCCCAACTACGGATATATAAGAGCCAAAACTGCTAAGTGCATTCCATCCAGCGTAAGCATCTGGATAATCTGGAATGCGACGTGGCATACCCGAAAGTCCTAAGAAATGCATAGGAAAGAAGGTCGGATTAACCCCGAAAAAAGTTATCCAAAAATGGATTTGACCTAAAGTTTCAGGGTATGTCCGACCAAAGATTTTACCTACCCAATAGTGAAATCCTGCAAATAAAGCAAAAACGGCTCCCATAGAAAGTACATAATGGAAATGTGCAACCACATAATAAGTATCATGTAGAGCAATGTCTAGCCCAGAATTAGCCAGTACTATTCCAGTGAGTCCTCCTATGGTGAATAAAAAGATGGACCCTACAGCAAATAACATGGGTGTTTTGTATTGTATTGAACCCCCCCACATGGTAGCGATCCAACTAAAGATTTTGATTCCAGTGGGGACAGCTATGATCATGGTAGCTGCGGTGAAGTAGGCACGGGTATCAACGTCTAAGCCCACAGTAAACATATGATGAGCCCAAACAAGAAATCCAAGAACACCTGTACTGATCATAGCATAAACCATGCCTAGATACCCGAAGACCGGTTTTCCCGAAAAAGTAGAAACGATATGACTTATGATACCGGATCCAGGCAGAATGGGAATATACACCTCTGGATGACCAAAGAACCGAAAGAGATGCTGGTATAATATAGGATCTCCCCCTCCAGCGGGATCAGAAAAGGTTGTATTAAAGTTTCGATCGGTTAATAACATGGTAATTGCCCCTGCCAGTACCGGAAGTGATAATAAAAGTAGGAATGCTGTCACTAGAACGGACCACACAAATAGAGGTGATCTATGCATAGTCATTCCAGGTCCACGCATGTTGGAGATAGTTGTTATAAAATTGATAGAACCTAAAATGGATGAAACACCAGATAGATGAAGACTAGAAATTGCTGAATCAACTGCTCCTCCAGAATGGCTGGTAATACCACTTAAGGGCGGGTAGACTGTCCACCCAGTGCCGCTACCCACTTCTACTAAGGCTGGACTTAATAGGAGCAAGAGACTTGGTGGCAACAACCAGAATGAAATATTATTTAATCGTGGAAATGTGTTACGACTTGTTTCGTAAGGTGTGTTTTGGGTTCAAGAATCACGTTCTTGATCTATAAGACCGGTGAATTTCTACAATCAAAGGGCAGCGGAAGGTTTTCAATAGAGAATTTGGGGGGAGGGAATAGAAGAATCAAGGGTGCGAAGAGAAATATTGTTGGTCTATACCAAACATTCCATAGTAAATACTAATAGATGAATATGGCAGAAGTTCATATCTTCATTATTCTATTCATGGGTCCTTGGGGAAGAAAGATCAGCGTTATATAGGTGATGTCTTGCCCCAAAATATTCGGTTACAACAATAACTAGAAAATAACAGAATTCAGTTTGTAAAGTAGAAAAAGGAAGCAAAACAAAATAACAATACAACAAAACAGAAATATGGCCCATGTGCACCCTAGGACCGAGACCGGGTGTCGAGAAAGGTTGCTGGAATTTATTCTAGGACCGAGGCCTTGATGCGTAGGCCTAACAAAATGCCATGTCAGGTGCACCTATCAGAATCGGAACAAACCAATTTGTTAGGATCTAGGTCACGGCTGGAGGACCGGGGTCTGGCCGATTAGCGCGTCTCACTCAAAGGGTGGTGATTAATCCGGTTAGAGATTAACACCGAGGTTTTTATACTACACAAACTGTCACAAATCCTTGAACCGAGTTCAAGCGCGGAAGTGGTTTGTTTCAGGTTGAAGCAGCACACACACGAGATAGGCAGAACCGGATTTGAATAAGACATGTTTGGAGATTGCTGGGTCGGTTTTGGAACTTAGTAATTCGGTTTAGATGGAGTTAAATCGGTTAGAGCGATATTAATAGGTTAATGCAGATCGGTTAGAAGATAAAGCAGGCAGAAAGTAAATAACAAGACAGGATTTTATGGATGTTCGGAGATAAAACTCCTACGTCTCCCCTTCCTCTCGAAACCGCGAGAAGGATATTCATTAAGGAATACAAACACAATCCGATCGAGACTTATTTCCTGCTCGATAATACCCGTACAATTTTAACCGAAATTGTAAATACACTTCAAATAAGCACTTAATCTTTTTAGAGATAGAGCACAATCTTTTTACTTAGGCTATAGAATATTCAGAACTTGTAACCCCCGCATTTACACCTCTTCAGCTCCTTCTTTTATAGGTGAAATGTGCCAACGGTCACATTTCATTTCCTTGAATCTGATTGGTTGAGCAGAGGTTCAGTGATTCAGACTTGGCGGTCTAGTCTTCAGACCTGGCGGTCTAGTCTTCCAGTGTAGGTCAAACCGGCTAGGTTTGTCTTTTACTCAATATGGCAACTGTCGGCTGGACAATTGTCTGTACTTGGAAGATTGCCTTTCTGATTTATCCTGAAGTAGAAAGATCTTGTAGGACGGTCTTCTACAGCCTGCAGACTGTCCTCAGACTTGTATGAATATGGCAATACTAAGTCTGTTCCTTCGGTATCATTCTCAGCAGATACCCGAAGTGTCTTTTTATGTTGGTCGGTTATTTATGTTAACCGGATGACTTCCGGTTTTTCTATGGCTTCTGATTGACCGACTGTCTAGTGATTCTAGCCTTATGATTTGATCGATCTTGTCTTTCTTGTTCAGTCAGGTTTTTGGTCGGTTTGATTACTTGACCGATTGAGTTTCTTAACTAGTTGAGTGACTTGGCCGGTTGAGTTGCTTGACCGTTCCTGCATAGGAAGTTTGTTTTTGTTAAGTTCTATTTAACCGGTCTAATTTTATCTAACAATTTCTCCCTTTTTGATTATTTTATTTAAAATATTCAAAATCATGTAAGAATGCAAATATAGGCCAGTTTTGTTTTTAAGAGTTTATTTGGCCGGATTTTTGGAAATTAACTTGGGAGAATTTTTCGAAAAATTTTGGAAAATTTTGAGAAAAATTTTGAACAATTTTATCTTATCAATTTCTCCCTTTTGGATTATTTTATTTAAGGTTATTGAAAATTACCTTAGCCCAGTTTATTTTGATGTCGTTGACTAAGCCGACAAGCATTTCAATCTTTGTCCGGGTGAGACTATCAAAGTTTCCCCCTCTTGCTTGGACCGATTTTGTGAAAATATCACACAATGGTCGGTATTCCGGTCGAAGAGATGATTTCTTTCCGGATACCGCGATAGGGACCGCTGTTTCCGAAAGAATTTGACAAGCTGCCTCGAAAGTTTCCTCATCTAAAGCCGGCGAGAAGTTGCTCCCTTTGGATGGTAGATGTAGGATTTCAGCGACCGACTCTTCCGTCAGTTCGAGCTACTGACCGCCTATGTTTGCAAGTATTGATCATCCGGTGATGGATGCGGTTCGGAAAAATTCGTTAACCGCATCTTGATATAGTACGAAAGGACCAGAAAATGTTCAAGGCCGGACTCGGAGATCCGGGACAGCACCTGCTTTGCCGGAGCCAAACCATTCGCCCGGATTTCCTCAAAGTCGACTTGGATGATATGTTTGAATAGCACGGAATCTTGACCCATTTTAGATGATCGAACCGAAAGAGCAAGAGAATAAGGATTTGAGAGAGTTTGAGAAAGCTAAAAGCTAGAGAGAGAAAGGCGATTCGCGTGAGAATGAAATAAAATAACTAAGGACCCTATTTATAGTTGCGGTTTGGAATTCCAACCGTCGCAAGCCGTCCCATCACTTTTGGGAGAGAATTTTCCCTCCAAGAGCATTGAACGGGAAACTATGGGCGGGAAGCCATGGGCGGCAAAACGAAGGCGGGAAAGCCATAGGCGGGAATTTATTGGCGGGAAATTTCCCTCCGAAGATTTTAAGCGGTTTTGCGGTTATCTAACCGGTGTTTAGTCGGTTCTTCTTTTTAACCGTTTGTTAAGGAAACAGTTTATTAACCGCGATTATGCGGTCTTCGAGGTTGACCGGATTTTATAATGAAGTAATTTATCGATATTAACCGGTTAGTTAGGTGGATGTTTCAGTATTGCGATTTTGACCCGGTTAACAAACTTAAAGATTAGATATTCATTGAAAAGAAAGATACAAGATAAAAACCGATTCATTTATCGGTTTAGAATACATAGGAAATGAAATTACAACCTATGTAATAACTATCTTGGAGAGCTTGTCCTCCACCCCATCCATATCAAGAATGTTTGATGGGGATGCCGGTGTACCCGGTCTAAATTCTGGATGGTACTTAAGAAAGAGGCGGCTTAGGTGAGGAGCGTAACCGAGACCTTTCTTGGTCTCCACCATAGTCCTCAGATTTTGGAAGATGACCAATGACCAATTGATAGGCGTATTGCTAACAATGTAGGTCATCATATCAAACACTCTCTTAGAGTAGTGTTGGTTCGGAGATTGGCAAATGATGGATCGGTTGACAATCTCGTGGAGGAGTTGGATGTGGTGGGCAAGGCGGGTTTTCAGCCCGTGGTTCTCCACAGGTACCTCGGTACCGGAGAAAATTTCTGAATAATCGGTTGCTGCACTTCCCACCCGGGTCGGGAAGTCGGAAAACCCTTTTGTGGGCAGATTGAACGTTTGAGCAAATTCGTTTTCATCCAGCCAGAAGGTGTGGTCTCTCACTGTGGAAACAATTAAGAAGTTGATGACGTCTAGAAGGAGTATGGGTCCGGATTCTTCAAGAAAAGTGCGAAGACCGGTGCCGATGAGGGACTCAAACATGAGCTCCTTAGTTTCTAGGTCCCAATGTTCCATATAAGAATTGAAATCGACGCTCAAGAAGTTTCTTAGAGTTCGGCTCGGCATGATTCAAACTTTTCCAAGAGAGAGAGAGTTCAAGAAATTTTGTTTTGAGATGTGTTAAGTTGATAAGGGGGGGTTCCTTATATAGATCCGAATTTGGAGGGAAAATATCAGCATTTAATGTTGAAGATCAGTTTTGTCTTATTAACGAAGATAATATTTATGTTTCCAAGATTCCTTGGGAAGGGGTTACTTTTGACCGGTTGCGGAGCTCGAGGTAAGGAATCTAGTTCAAAAGTAACCAAGTTAGTTGATTAGTAATTACTCATGTAGTTGGAAGTTGAAAGTTACTTTTCATTCATGACGGATAGTACAAGAGACCGAAAAGTAACTGATTAAAACCGAAGATAACATAAACCAAGCCGACATGATAGAGTTGAACAAAGATACAACCGGTGCGTACAATGAAATGACCGGTTGTAAGAAGGAGTGACTTAATGTCCGTTGGAGTTGGCGTGACCGTTGGAATTGATGTGGCGGTTCTTCCTCTTCCAAGCTTTCTCAAACCGCTCATAGAATGAGTCAGTGACCTCTTTGGTGATTACCTGGGCCTAGCTCATAGAATGAGTGGAACTCCAAGATCTAGAAGTAGACAGCTTATCTGAGGAACGAGACCGATTGTCCGAATGCCGATCATCCAGATTAGGACATCGAACAACACTCTTGACCAGTTGACTGGTGTACCCGTGGTTATGGCGGTCATCATGTTGAAAGCTGCGGTACAGTAAGTGTTGGTCACGTCCCTTCCTAGGATGCCTCGACCGATGACATCGTTGAGAAGCTGATACTCAGCTCTCAACAATGATTTAGCACCGTGGTCATTAACCGGGTGATTTGACCGAGCAAAGCCTAAGTCGATTTCGGCCTTTAGTTCAGCCGGAACGTTTAGGTTGGTCAGCCCTTGTTTTGGTAAGTCTAAACATCTAGCGAAATCGCTTTCAGTGAAGTCGAACATAGTCCCTCCCACCTTGGACTGAATGTGAGTATCGAAGTGAGGAGTTCCTCGGAAAATCCTGGCATTGTAGAAAAATTCCAGGACTAATTCAGGGTAGATGACGTGTTTGTCATCTAGAAATTGCTGGAGATCGGTGTCTTCAAGTGACTTAATCATCTTGAAGACATCGTAGTGTTCAGTACCCAAAGCAGATTTGAAATCCACTTGAAGGATATTTGGAAACTGAGACATTTTGTCTTAGTGAGAGAATAAGTTATATCTTGTGATTGTTTTGTGTAAGGTTTGCCTAACTTATATATTAGTGGAGGGATGATCTTATTATCCAGTGTGTCACAGGTAATGATGTCTATTAACCATAGGATAAAGTATTTTGCATAAAATAAGCATGTCTATAACCTAGGATGTTGGTCATAGGCCTGGACGGTGAAAGATATCATATTTTCACGTCTTTTGAGGTATGACCGATTTTTCTTTGAAAAGGCAATTTTTCAGAACAGATAAGTTTAAACACAGATAATTATTCCACTTTTGTTTGGAGGCCAAATGATCCGAAGTAAACTACTTCCAAACCGGTTGGTTTTCAGTCATTCATTCCGATGCGGATAATTGGTGCATGCACTAAGTAATCGGTCGATTTACTCTAACTGATAGACCAGGCGGTTCTTCCATAGATACTTTGGTGAATTTGGAATCCGACAATTTAGGAGGAACTACCGGTCTTGTCTGTCCGAACCGATTTCCCTTTTAAGCATTTTTAGGGATAAGCTGATTAATATAGGTTCAACCAAGTGTGAGTCTGAATTGAGAAAACTTAGCTTCCTGCGGAGGCTTTGTGAAGATATCAACTACTTGTTGATCTATCGATACGTATTCCAGTCGGATATGCTTCATCATGACATGTTCCCGAATAAAGTGGTGCCTTATGTCAATGTGGTTGGTTCTAGAGTGTAGAACCGGATTATAGGTGATAGCTATGGCACTTGTGTTATCACAGAAAATTGGAGACTTTTCGGCTGTGATACCGAAATCCTTCAGTTATTGTTGGATCCGAAGAAGTTGTGAACAGCAGCTTCCGACTGCCAGGTATTCAGCTTCCGTAGTTGAAGTGGCTACTGATGTTTATTTCTTGCTGTGCCATGAAACAAGCCGATCTCCTAGGAATTGGCATGTTCCGCTGGTGCTTTTTCTATCAACCTTGCAACCTGCATAGTCTGCATCTGAATAACTTGTGAGGTTAAAAGATGAGTCCTTTGGATACCACAAACCGACATCAGGAGTTCCCTTTAGATATTTCAAGATTCTCTTTGCGGCTGTGTAGTGAGATTGTTTTGGATTAGCCTGGAATCTTCCACACACACCGACCGCAAATAGTATATCCGATCTACTTGCTGTCAGGTATAGGAGAGAACAGATGATGCCTCTGTAAGAAGTCAGGTCCACTGCCTGAACCTCATCATCCTTGTCCAGTTTGACCGATGAGCTCATTGGAGTGGCGGCTGATGAGCACGAATCTATCCCAAATTTCTTTAGTAGTTCCTCTGTATACTTGGGTTGTCTTATGAAAGTTCCTTCTTCGAGTTGTTTAACCTGAAGACCTAGGAAGAAGCTTAATTCTCCCATCATACTCATTTAAAATTTGTTAGTCATCAGGGTTGAGAATTTATCACATAGCTTAGGATCGGTTGAACCTAAGATGATATCATCTACATATATTTGAACAAGTAGGATATGTTCCTTTTTTCTCAATTTTAAAAAGTGTTTTGTCCACCGAACCGATGGTGAAATCATGTTTTAGCAAGAATGCGGTTAGTGTGTCATACCAGGCTCTAGGAGCTTGCTTTAAGCCGTATAGTGCTTTGTTTAACCGATATACATGGTTTGGCAGTTCAACATTTTTGAAACCGGGTGGTTGTTCAACATAAACTTCTTCACGTAGGTCACCATTCAAAAATGCACTTTTAACATCCATTTGAAATACTTTAAAGTTTTTTGAATTCAGCTAAAGCTAGAAAAATCCTAATAGCTTCAATCCTAGCTACAGGGGCAAATGATTCTTCAAAATCAATGCCTTCTTCCTGTTTGTATCCTTGTGCCACTAATCTGTCTTTGTTCCTCGTGACCAAACCGTCTTCATTGAGTTTATTTCTAAATACCCATCTTGTTCCTATGACCGGTTGATCTTTAGGTCTAAGGACTAGGTACCAGACTTTATTACTCTCAAACTGGTTCAATTCTTCTTGCATTCCCAAGATCCAATCCGGATCTGACAATGCTTCATCCACTCTTTTCGGCTCAATCTGGGATATGAAAGCGGAATTAAAGTATTCCTCCAGGATTTGTCGCCTAGTTCGAACGGGTTCTGAAGGGTCACCTATAATTAGCACATGAGGATGATTTGTGTTCATTTTGAGGTTCGGTTCAGGGGTGTCTACCAAATCACCGTTTACTTGATCAAGGCTAGACATATCGGTAGGCTGAACAGGAGTGTCAGACCGACCGATTTCCTCGGTTTGAACCGAAGTGTCAGCTTCCTGCCGCATGACAGCTTGATCCGGCTGGTTTCATCATTACCCATTTGGTCATGGACAAACCGTCTAAAAACCGGAATCTCATCTTCACTATCAAAATGGATATTTTTATTTTCCAATCTGTTGTGTAGATCAAAGCATGATGCAGTGTTGCTTTCAACCGATTCATCGAAAACAACATGAAGTGATTCCTCCACGGTTAAAGTTCTATTGTTATACACTCTATATGCTTTACTTACTGCTGAGTAACCTAACATGATACCAACATCGGATTTTTCGTCAAAAGCAGATAAATAGGTTTTGTCATTTATGTGAATGTAGCATTTACAACCGAAAATCTTAAGATACTTAAGGTTAGGAACCCTATCAAAGTATATACCTCATAGGGTGTTTTATTGTGAAACTTGTTGATCAAAGACCGGTTTTGTGTGTGACATGCAGTATTGATAGCCTCAGCCCAGAATTTCTGAGCAATGCCCGAATCGGCTATCATTGACCGTGCGGCTTCCTTGAGAGTTCGGTTTCTTCTCTCGGCCAGGCCGTTCTGTTGAGGAGTCCTAGCAGTAGACAACTCGTTTCTAATACCAGATTCATCAAGAAATGCATTTAGAGTACTATTTGTAAATTCGGTTCCTCTATCACTTCTAATACTATTAATGCCTGTCGATTTTTCATTTTGCAAACGTTTAAACAATGTAATCAAATTTTAAGCGGTTTCGCGTTTGGATGGTAAGAATATTACCCATGTATACTTAGAATAATCATCAACAACTACCATAGTGCAAAGCATACCTCCTAGGCTGACGACCCTAATTGGTCCAAATAAATCCATGTGAAGAAGATCTAGGCATCGGTTAAATTGAATGTTTCCTTTACTCTTAAAGGTTGACTTAGTTTGTTTACCCATTTGACATGCTGAACAGACTTTATCCTTATTAAATACTATGTCAGGAACTCCTTCGACTAACTTTTTACCGCGGATATAGTTTAAGGTTTTCATGTTTAAATGGTTTAGTCTTTTATGCCACAGCCAGGTTTGATCGGTTTTAGCTATCATGCAGACAGGATATTCTACTTTAATTTTCCAGTCTACCTTATAAATGTTTCCTAACCTATTTCCGGTTAGTAGTATGGTACCTTGAGAGTTTTTAACTAAGCATGCGTGTTTAAGAAATTCTACAGTGTATCCAGCATCACACATTTGACTAATACTTAGGAGGTTAAAACGTAGGTTTTCGACTAAGAGTACATTATCAATTGTTAAGTTACCATGGACAATCTTACCCTTTCCCACAGTTCTACCTTTTGAGTTGTCACTGAAGGTGATTAGTGCACCGGTTTCTATTCTGATGTCAGTTAGAAGATTGTTGTTTCCGGTCATGTGTCTGGAGCAACCGCTATCCAAGTACCATTCAGAATTTCCTAGCCGTTTCTTCATTTCCTGTTAAGATGTACATATTTACAATTATTTGGTACCCACGTTTACTTGGGTCCACAAGTGATTAGTCCCTTAGGTATCCAGACTTTGACAAGTCGGACAACTTTCCCAGTTAAGGTTTTAACTAGCTTTCTTGCACTCGGTTTTAAGTCTTTCTTCTTTCCTAAGAGGGCCTTATGTGGGGATGATCTTTGGTTTGTCCTATGCGATGGTGAGTTGGCTTGCCTATTTTTGAAATGGTTGGCTTTCCTTTTCTCAGGGTGAAGCCATTTCTCATAATCAGTTGGACCTACATAGGTTAGTTTGTCTTTCGTATAATAGGCACTTAATTCCTCTTCAGCGGTTAAGGAACTTCTGACAAAGCTTACAAAGGGAAGATTATCCTTTGTGAGCCTCATTTTGTCGAAGTGTTTTCGGTTTTTGGATCTATTGTTTTTGTATCCTAGACCAAACATGCAAGAAGGGTGTCTTTTATAACCACACATTTTGCTTACCATTTCACTAGATCTTTTCCATGCGACCATTCTATACTGGAGTCGGGCATTTTCCTCTTCGGTCAACTCTTGAACTGGCTCATTGGGTTTTTCGGTTTCAGAGAATAGTTCAGGTGCTGCCTCGGTTTCTAGGATTTCATCAGGTTCTATCGTCTTTGGTTCGGTCAAGGTGGGCACTATGGGGTCGGCTCTAAAGTTGGGTTGATGAGGTAATAAGGTTAATAGGTTTTTATACTCTGCTACCATATCATTCAATGCATTATATAATTCATCTTTAGTAAATTCTTCACAAAGAGAGTCAAATACATGTTCCTCATTTGCCATGAGGCACGTGAGTTCATCATCACTGTCACTGTGAGCCCATAAGCTTCCTCCGTCATCGGCTATCAGTGCTTTCTGAACTTCACTTCCTTCACCGGTTTGTTGGTAGTTATTTCGGTTATTCTGATTGTCCGGTTTCCGGTCATCTCTCCTCGGTTTTCTGTATTCTCACTTGAAATGTCCCAAACAGTTGCAGTTATAACATCTAACATTAGATTTATCACCATAGTTATAATTGTTTGTCGGTTGGCTTCTCTTCATGAATCTGCCGAATTTTTGTGCAAGCATTGCCATGGCATCCTCGGTGAATTGTTCAGCGGTTCTGATTGGTGCGAGAACAACCGGTTCTGTGGATGTGATCAATGCTCTGGTTGGGGTTGAGGCTGAGACTTCTTCTTCATTCCTAGATCTCATTTCAAACTCATATGCCTTAAGATCTTCGAATACATCGTGTAGCTTCATCTTGCTTAGGCAGTTTGATTCCCTCATTACCATTGTCTTTATGTCCCATGCACTTGGAAGAGATCTTAAAGCTTTCATGATGACTTCCTTGTTGTCATACCTCTTGCCAAGAATTGCTAGCTCGTCTATCACACCTGTGAACCGGTCACTATATTCTCTCATTGTTTCTCCCGGTCTCATCTTGATGTTTTCAAACTTCTGAGTAGCCACCATTATCTTGTTTTCCTTGGTTCTTTCATTTCCCTCATGAATCTGAATCACCGCTTCTCATGTTTCCTTTGCTGTTTTGCAATCTCTGACCTTGCAATACGTATTTCTGTCCAAACCGTTGGAGATGCGGTTCCTGGCATGGTTGTCCAGATTGTTTCTTCTCCTATCTTCAGCTGTCCAATCCTTTATGTCTTTATCAATGATTATCGGTCCTTCAACTATAATGAACTGCATCTCGTCATCCATGGTGATTAAGTGCATGTGCATGCATGCCTTCCAATTGGCAAAGTCATCACCTTCTAGCATTGGGGGCCTATCGAACGACATCCTTGCTTGAGTATTGAAACTAACTGCTCTGATACCAATTGTTAGGATCTAGGTCGCGGCTGGCGGACTGGGGTCTGACCGGTTAGCGCGTCTCACTCAAAAGGTGGTGATTAATCTGATTAGAGATTAACACCGAGGTTTAAATACTACACAAACTGTCACAAACCCTTGAACCGAGTTCAAGCGCGGAAGTGGTTTGTTTCAGGTTAAAGTAGCACACACACGAGATAGGCAGAACCGGATTTGAATAAGACAGGTTTGAAGATTGCTGGGTCGGTTTTGGAACTTAGTAATTCGGTTTAGATGGAGTTGAATCGGTTAAAGCGATATTAATATGTTAATGCAGATCGGTTAGAAGATAAAGCAGGCGGAAAGTAAATAACAGGACAGGTTTTTATGGATGTTCGGAGATAAAACTCCTACGTCACCCCTTCCTCTCAAAACCGCGAGAAGGATATTCACTAAGGAATACAAGCACAATCCGATCGAGACTTATTTCCTGCTCGATAACACCCGTACAATTTTAACCGAAATTGTAAATACACTTCAAATAAGCACTTAAGCTTTTTAGAGATAGAGCATAATCTTTTTACTTAGGCTGTAGAATATTCAGAACTTGTAACCCCCGCATTTACTCCTCTTCAGCTCCTTCTTTTATAGGTGAAATGTGCCAACGGTCACATTTCATTTCCTTGAATCTGATTGGTTGAGCAGAGGTTCAGTGATTCAGACTTGGCGGTCTAGTCTTCAGACCTGGCGGTCTAGTCTTCCAGTGTAGGTCAAACCGGCTAGGTTTGTCTTTTACTCAATATGGCAACTGTCGGCTGGACAGTTGTCTGTACTTGGAAGATTGCCTTTCTGATTTATCCTGAAGTAGAAAGATCTTGTAGGACGGTCTTCTACAGCCTGCAGACTGTCCTCAGACTTGTATGAATATGGCAATACTATGTCTGTTCCTTCGGTATCATTCTCAGCAGATACCCGAAGTGTCTTTTTATGATGGTCGGTTATTTATGTTAACCGGATGACTTCCAGTTTTTCCATGGCTTCTGATTGACCGACTGTCTAGTGATTCTGGCCTTCTAATTTGATCGATCTTGTCTTTCTTGTTCAGTTAGGTTTTTGGTCGGTTTGATTACTTGACCGGTTGAGTTTCTTAACCGGTTGAGTGACTTGGCCGGTTGAGTTGCTTAACCGTTCCTGCATAGGAAGTTTTTTTTTGTTAAGTTCTATTTAACCGGTCTAATTTTATCTAACACAATTACCAGATCCACCTATCATTGCCGGCATAACCATAAAAAATATCATTAAAAAAGCGTGAGCCGTTATTAAAACATTATAAAGTTGATGATTCCCACCAAGAATTTGATCACCGGGTCGTTCTAATTCCATACGAATCAGTACTAAGAAGCATGTGCCCATCACTCTAGCAATGGCACTGAAGATGAAATATAGAGTTCTTATATCCTTGTGGTTAGTGGAGAACAGCCAATGGACCAGATTTGTTGTAAAATTTCAATTATTTTGTTTCCTTCCTTATCAGATAGAGGTCTTTTAGGGAGCGAGACTCAAAAGAAATACTAGAATTCGGGATTTCGCGCCATAGAATGAATCAAAAAAACGTTTCCAATACCGGACTCCCGCGGGGACTGTAAAATAGAAAGAACTATACCAACCACCTACTCAGAACCCGCCCACGGACCATAATTCTAATCCCACATGCACTCGAAAAATGAGGGCTCGTTGCCCCCTAAACGAGAAGGTTGTCGGCGGTTTCATAAAGAACCGGGAGTGATGTTGAATTCGCAGTCAAAGAATTGACCACCTGCTCCATATTGGTAGCAGGAGGGAGTGGAAACTGTGCACTTCAAAACAAAGAATTTAGTTGTTTTTTTATTTCATGATTCAATATATAGGATGCATGCTCTTTGATTAGGGGAGATGCATTCGGTGAATCCTGAAGGTATGCCATGAATTCGGCAAATAATTGACGTAATTGTATCATTTTTTATTTTTCTATATATTTATGATTCTCTGAACTCTTCTGAGTAAAGAAGAACTAAAGAGAGGGTTGGTTGTTGATCAACGAAAAGCATGGGCGAAAGATGTACAAACAGAAACGAAACTGGAACATCATAACAACGAATTAATCAGAATCAATATCAAGTACAACAACCGAGACCGACGAAGATACTGTACTTGATTGATCGTACTAGATAGTATAAGATAAACAATAAACCTTTCATACGCAATTCCTCGATCCATTCATTAATGCGCAAGAGAAAGTGTTCCATCAGACTAGAGGGAAGTTGGTCTTTCTCAACGTGGTGTACGAAAACCCATTCACAAGGTTTTTCTATAATCAAGTGTCAATGGTGTGGTACACGTACTTGATCGAGTGTTTTCCCGTGAGACTGAAAGAAGGATTTGATTACCAACGTCGGGAAAGGTGGTTATGGAAAGCCTATCATGACATCGTTTATCGCGGTTCATGTGTGGCTGCTTGCTCTTGCCTTTCCTTGTCCAACTGCCAGCGATTGAGATAAATCTTTCTCCTAGTAAATGCAACCAAACTCCTCTGTTTATGGTAGAAAACAAACGTCCTTCTCGTGAACCTACATGGCTTGGAGCTTAATCTCGATCTCAATCTAGACATTAAGTGTCTGGTCTTCAATCGATTGCACCGTCTTGATCAAATAATTAAGAGAAGAGACTAGAGTCTTCTTTCTTGCTAGGCGGATTAATGTTGTCAATAGTATGTTTCATAAATCATTAATCTTATTCTTACTTACTGAAACTCCTTCGCTTTTGGCTCTTCTCGGGAAGGGCTGGTCTGCTTGGGTAGCTCAATTCCAAAACGTAGATGAATCACCTTTTTGGGGCTAGGCATAAAAGCTTTTGCGGAATATGAATAGCGAATGCAGGCACAAGAGAAAGGGTAATTTACCTTCTGGGATGAATTATGACTTCTTTTGCCAGGACGTTTTCTAACTTTAGGAGCACACATTGGCTAATTCCATCGAGTAGGTCTTTTATCTAGATCTTCTTTTTCATACTTTGGTCAGTATAATTTGGAAGTTATAATAATATATGTTTTAGCTGATCTCTTCAAGAATACTTATGACCTTATATTAGGGTACCAACTCTGGTAGAATAGCTTAATAAGACTGTTAAATTACAAGCTAAAATGCTTAAAGAGGCTGCTAAAAAGGAGCCTATTAATATTAATAATAATAAGGGGTCTTTTACAAAGAAGCCAGGTGAAAAAGAGATTGAATTACCGTTTGGTGTGTATTTAGTAAACTTCTTACTTGATAGAGACTTTATTCTTATTAATAAAGAGTTAGAAGACACCAAAGTGTCTAATAAGTCAGGTTATTATTATAAGCCCAGTAATGTTATAGCAATATGTAATTTTGAGATTAATCTCCTTCCGATCAAATACAATCTACCAATGTTATGTAAGCCTTTGGCTTGGTACAGCACTAATGATGACAGCCCTAAATCTGTATCCAAATTAAAAGGTGGTTACTTAACCGTCGCACATGAAAAAATTACCCGCTATAGCGTATTATCTTCCCGTGACTCGTGTAATTTCAATATAAAATTGAATGATAATTACAAAGATCTATGTTCAACCATGAACTCCTTACAGGAGAAGGCTTTTGAGATTAACAAGGATGTATTGAGTTTTTATAATAAAAATTATGATCAATTAGTAGAATCAGAACTATTAATGCCTAGATTTCTAGCTTCATTGAATATTAAAAAGGCCATAGAGATATTTAAGTCTATATACATAGAGAATCTTTCAGAAAAGATTGATTCTAAATATGAGTATATGAAAATGATATAATGAGGCGTATCCAACGTGCTCGTTATGAAACCTTCATAATCAATCTAGCATCAGCCTACGAAGGTTATCAATTTTATCTGCGAGCCTTCCTTGACTTTCATTCTCGGATCTACCGCGCTGGGATATTCTATTTCCATGAACGTGATTTTACTCGAAGTCTAATAGTATTTTCTACTAGGCCTAGGGATAGTGATAATAAGGATACCTATAAAAAGTATTAACCTCAGCTGCAGCTTTTCATTATAAGAAGTTCAATAATAATGATTATGCTAGTAAATTATATCTCGAAGAGGAAATGAACTTTAATTCATCGGATAAAAGTCTCATACAGTTTGCTGTTGATGGTAGTAACCCCTATCAGTTCATAAGCAAGGTACTATGTATCAAAGGCGGCGGTACTACTGCTCCTTGTCAAATTCCTATCACACAAGATGCCTCTGCAAGTGCTTATCAGATCATGAGTCTCCTTTTGTTAGATGTAGAAATAGCTAAGCATACAAATAGAATTCCGGAAGAAAATGGAAATATCATGGATATTCATACCTTATTTCAAGATGAGTTAACTGTTTACTGTAAAGAAAAATATAAAGAGAATCCAAAACTATATATGAAGGTATTGACAATGACAGGGTATGATATTGTGCTGGGAATCGAATGGATGATTACTCTAGGCCCTTCAAAATGGGACTTTGAAGAATTAACACTCTCTTTTAAAAGTGAAGGGATAACCACGGTCTTGTAAGGCATACCCCATACACAAATCAATTTAATGAAGGGTGATCACCTAGAGAAGTTATTAAAGAAAGGCAATGTTGCTGCCATGATCCAAATAAGAAGTGAAAACGAAGCACAATTTTTCTCGCTCTCTACAAGGCCACCAGATGATATTCCTGAAGACCTTCAGCAAATGCTAAATGACTTCACCTAATATTCCAGCAACCTGAGGACTTACCACCTTCCAGAGAACAAGATCACATCCCATTAAAGGAAGGCACGAAAGCTGTATGCATGCGTCCCTACCGATATCCTGCCCTGCAGAAGATATAAATTGAACATTTTGTCAATGATATGCTGGACAGGGGAGTCATAAGGAGAAGCCACAGCTCTTTTGCCGCCCCTGTGGTGTTAGTCCGAAAGAAAGACTTATCCTGGAGAATGTGTATTGATTATAGGCGGCTCAACTCAGCAACCATTAAGGATAAATTTCCTATTCCGATCATTGAAGAATTAATGGAAGAATTGCATGGGTCCAGGTTCTTTTCCAAGCTCGATTTGCGCTGAGGGTTCCACCAGATAAGGATGCACCCAGGTGACTGCCACAAAACAACATTCCGGACTCACGAAGGCCTGTATGAGTTTTTGGTGATGCCCTTCAGCCTAACCAATGCACCGTCCTCCTTCCAAAGCTTAATGAATGCGACCCTGAAACAATTCCTAAGGAAGTTTGTGCTAGTATTTTTTGATGACATCCTAGTATACAGCCCGAGCTGGAAGGAACATATCCATCACCTACATAAGGTACTTTCAATATTACAATATAACGAGTTATTCCTTAATAGGGGAAATGTAATTTTGGGTGCAAGCAAATTTCCTATCTTGGCCATATCCTTAACGAGAATGGTGTAGTCACGAATCCAGCAAAGTTAGAAGCAATGAGCACATGGCCAATTCCAGAATCTCTTAAGCAATTGAAAGGGTTCCTTGGTATGACCGGATACTATAGAAGATTTATAAAAGTCTACGGCTCCATAGCACGACCCCTCACAGCCCTGTTGAAAAAAGGTCAGTTTGAATGGAATAAAGAAGCTGAAGATGCATTCTTATTGTTGAAGCAGTGTATGATTTCCCCTCCGGTCCTGGAGCTTCCAAATTTCAATATTCCCTTTGTAGTAGAGACCGATGCAAGCGGAGTTGGTATAGGGGCAATACTAATGCAAAAAGGTCGACCCATTTCATTCATAAGCAATGCGATTGAACTAGAAAAGTTACCATCATCCACGTATGAAAAAGAGTTGATGGCCTTGACCTTTGCGGTGGAGAAATGGAGATCTTACCTTAGGTACAAGCAATTCATTGTGAAGACCGATCATAAAGCTCTTAAATACTTGCTAGAACAAAGAGTTCAAACCCCAGCACATGAAAAATGGCTCTATAAATTGGTGGGATATGACTTTGTTGTTCAATATAAAAGGGGAAAAGAAAACTTGGTGGCAGATGCTTTGTCGAGGCGGGTAGCAGGTGTCCAATGTGCAGGAATTTCGGTCTATCACACTACTATCCAAAAACAAATTCAGGAAAGTTATGAAGAAGATTCCAACTTAGCCAAAGTCATTCGTGAAATTCTTGTTAATGTTGATTCTCACCCAGAATGCTCATATGACCACGAGTTGTTAAGAAAAAGGGATCAGCTGGTGGTGGGAAAGAATAACGATCTCAGAAATATCTTAATTGCAGCCATGCACTTGGGAGCAGAAGGGGGGCATTCGGGGACTCTGGTCACCCAGAAGAAAATGCAGCTTGTTTACTCTTGGCCAGGGATACTTAAAGATATTAGAGAATTTGTCCGAACCTATGAAGTTTGCCAAAAAAATAAACCTGATAACTCAGCATATAGGGGTCTGCTTCAGCCCTTGGCAATTCCCAATCGATTTTTGGAATCGGTCTCCATGGATTTCATTGAAAGCTTGCCTAAGTCAAAAGGTAAAAGTGTTATATTTGTGGTAGTTGACAGACTATCGAAGATGGCCCACTTTATGAGTCTGCAACACCCCTTTTTTGCCCAAACAGTAGCTGAATTATTTGTGGACAACGTTTCCAAGCTCCACGGAATGCCAACAACCATCATCAGTGATCGGGGCAAAGTGTTCTTAAGCACCTTTTGGCGGGAATTTTTAAGTATACAAGGAGTAAAACAAGTTTTATCTTCAGCCTATCACCCTAGACGGATGGCCAGACCGAGATAGTTAACAAATGCTTGGTCACTTATCTACGCTGCATGGCTGGCCAAACTCCGAAAGATTGGATACACTGGTTGCCTTTGGCTGAATGGTGGTATAATACTAATTTCCATACAGCAATACAAAACACCTTTTAAATCCATATATGGATACCCCCACCGGTCCACACACCGTATGTAGCAGGAGACTCGAGAGTGGAAGAAGTGGATGTATCGCTAACAGCCAGGGAAGCCTCACTCCAACTCAAAAAATTCCATTTGAAAAGAGCCCAGAATCGTATGAAGCAGCAGCAAGACAAGAAGAGAAAAGATGTCACATAGCAAGTGGGTAGCTGGGCATTGGTGAAGTTACAGACATATATACAACGTTCGGTCCATATGTTATTCCACAAGCTCTCACCAAAGAATTTTGGGCCATTTGAAGTGTTGGAAAGGATTGGGGATGTTGCTTACAAGCTGGAACTCGGGACCGACAACAGGATACACAATGCCTTCCTTGTCTCATAATTAAAATCATTCCAAGGTACCCCTGCTGCTGTTGAAAATATTCCCCAACCTAGCACACAACCAAACAGGACCGGGAAAATTGTGGGTGAACAAGACATAATGGTGCATGGGAAAATGAAAAAACAGCTTCTAGTTAATTGGGATGGGGCCCAAACAGAAGACCAAACTTAGGAAGATGCAGAAGTTATAAGTATTCAATGCTCAGAGATGCTACCAGCAAGGAGGAAAACAAGTCAACATTCTCTTCGTTGGGGTCGACGAACTTCTAATGGGGGAGATGATGTTACGATCCACGAATAAGAAAGTGCACCCTCCTCGGTCTCGTTCTCGGTCCTATGGAACACTTGGGCTAGCTTTATGTTTTGTTTAATAATTCATCTTTTGTCTTCTCTTATATTTCTTTAAAACCGAATTCTGTTATTTTGGTAGTTGTTGTAAAAAGTTTGTAACCGACTCTTGGGTAATTCAGCCTCTTTAAATGCTGATGCTCACCCCACTTTTTGGGGCTATGAATTGAATCTTTTGAAAGTTGTGCTCTAAGTTATTCTCCCGGTCTTGGACCCCTATCTTGGACTACTAGGTGTAATCTAGTAGTATTTCTCTTCTCACCTTCGTCTCTTCTCTCCTTACCCTCGAATTCTCTTCTCATTTTATGTCCGCTGCGATTGAGTGTTGAATTCAACCATCGGCCCCGATTATCAAGAACCCGTTTCTTGAATTGAAGAACTCGAAAGGCTCGGTTATAGCTTAAAGCTTAACACATACCTATAACATTTATTTTTAACCGTTTTAAGTTTATGGGCGGGTCAACCCAGAATCTGACCCAAGTATCCATTTCCTCTCACATATTTATCCAAATTAACCACAGCTCTCGACTCGTCAATCCGGACACTTTCAAAATTAAGCATCATTATATATATAGATAATATGGAGAGCGACGTTGGGTCAGCGAGCCCCAACGACGCCCCACCTGTAGTCAAGTGGATTAAAATGCAGGGTGGATGAAAGAGAAAAAAATGAATAATAATTACTCTTCCTCGGTCTCTCTCCTCCCTCTTTGATTTCCCTTTTCTTCCTTCTTTTACGTTTTTGGCTTTTTTCTTCCCTTTTCCTTCCACGATTTTGGCTTTCTTCTTTCATCCATCTTCTATGACTTTGAGTATCTTCTTTAGTAAGTTCTAAAATGATAAGCTTCAATAACAAACAAAAATGTTGAACAACTCAAACACTAAAATCATTTTATTTTTACTTTTAAGGAGAATCAGCTTCCTTCAACTACATCTAAGTTCAACACTAAGGGAAGGTAAGTTGTCGAACATGATCATCTTGTACTTAGGGTTATTCTGAACATGTCATGTTCGGGAACTAAATTGAATATTTGGAAACTGTTTTTATTTTTATTTATGATTTCTATATCCGAGTTAAGAGATTTGATGACATGGTATAGAATATACTTATAGTAATGGAAATTCAGAAATTGAAAGGTTAGCTGAATTATGTTTGGAGAAGATAATGCCTCATTTTCATAAATGGTACTTTCATTTTCATAAATGGTACTTTCAGATAATGAATCATAAGATATTTGGGTTTTGTAAGGAATACAGATTCGTTTATTTCGCGATTTTAGAAGAGTCTCTTTATAATTGAGGTGTTTATAAGTTTCTAAAAACTATTGTGGATGAATTCAAAAAAGCTATCAATAATAGTTATAGAAGACACATGACAAATATTAATGCTCTTGATTTGTAATAACAGTTTTATCTGTTATTCATAGGTTGATTGTTTATTTAGATAAGGATGCAACCATGTTATTCATAGGTTGATTATTCATAGGTTGATTGTTTATTTAGATAAGGATGCAACCATGTTATTCATAGGTTGATTGTTTCATATGCTTAAAATCTTCCCGAACATGACCATGTTCTGATAGAAATGGTAATGTTCGGGACCATTTCTATTAGAACATAGTCATATTTGAGACCATTTCGTTGAAATTTTATGATAACTTTCATTGCTAATATCATTTTTTCTGTCTTTATTTGCTAATATCCTTTTTGTAAAGTATATAAAAGGAACCTCCGTTGGTGGCCCTCGACAACAGATTTGTCATTGATGGTCATTACTGCTACAACACCCTCTGCTCTCTCACTTCCAGCTCCATTCTCTCCCTCATCTCTAGCTCCCACCGCACCCTTCGCTCCCTTATCTCCAGTTTCCACCTCACCCTATGTTCCCTCATCTCCAGATCCCTCACCTCCTCCCTCCCCAAAAAAATCTGAATACAACATTTTATTGACTAGGACCTCGTCAAATGGACTTTTCAATCTAATAAAACAATTGACAAAAGAATAGAAACATGTCCTGAAGGTCATAGTTTCGGAGGGCTTCTTACACTTGCCCTTTCAAAATGTCCAGGCGAACTCTCTCGACACCTCGTCAGGTCATTCGACGATGAAATTTGCATTTCAATGCATTTTTTATAATAGTTTATAAATATTCAAATAAAATCACATATCAAAAATTAATCTTATTTCGACCCATTTTGTTCATACTCTTTCGATTACATATTGTTTACATTTGGTTGGAGTTTGACCTCTAGCCCTTACTCTCACGGGAGAGTGGATCAATTGTGTTGGTGTAGAAGGTGTATGTGAAGAAAGGTGTATGTGCAAAAGTTGTTGGTGTAGAAGTGAATGTTGTCGAATATGGAATAAAATTTTCCTTCACTTCTTTCACCACTTCAGCCAAAAAAGAAATATTTTGATCGAATTGTGCTGCAATCTATTGGAGCTCTTGCATCATTGGAGTAAGATAGTTATACCAATTTCTTTCAATGTCAACCATATCCGAATCAAAAATGTTATTGATACTTTAATAACCTCGCGCTAGCGGTCTATGATTCACCTTCATTATTCTCAAAACTGCCGAAATTTGTCTACACGGGAGTCCACTGAACTCAAATTGTTGATATTGATTGTTTACAAAATACCTCTCCATCGGGGTGAAATTTACCTTTACAAAAATTTCTCTTCAATGTTTGGAAAGACCTTTTCCATTGCAATGGCCACTGATCGACATTGGTCAATTATTATTGCCTTTGGAGCACGTTCGTTCATACATGTCAACCATAAATGATGAGGTGAGTCTTCACTTCGTCTATTTCCATAAACGGCGTGTTCAAGCATTTCACGCAAGGACATTTCACTGTTTGTCGGGATGTACTCCTAACAGCAAACTCGAGGAATTTGTCAACACCTTCCTCGTAATCTGGATGATCTCGACGTAAGGTCATCCAACTTTTATCGGGTACTTCCATCTTTCTAATAAAATGGAAAACAACCCACATTATTATTTACTTAACTTTGTCTAAATTAATTAGGATTACATAATTCTAACATAATCTCTACATATCCAACCAAAATTCCACATAATCTAACATTATCCAACCAAAATTCCACCTTAAATCTAACATACATATAATCTAACATTATTTCATTCATACACATTTCAAAGCAATCAATTCTAATCCAACATAATTTTATTCATACACAATTCATTCCATATAACAATTCTAACCTAAAATCAAATCTAATTCAAACCCAATCTAATTCAACATTTCAAACCTAATCTTACATAAATCAAACCTAATCTAACATAAATCAACCCAAACATAAATCAAACTTAAATCTAACATTAAAATCTAACATAAATCTAACATTAAATTACTAACCTAACCATATAATAAAATAACAGTAATTAACCTTGCACAAAAAGAGCGACGAAGAAGAGCGGTTGTAGGTAGATCGAACAATAATAAACCATATTAATCAAACAATAAAGTATGAATCAAAAACCAAATACAACAATTCATACAAAATTCAATCCAATTCATACAAATTTCAAAAAAATCCAATTCAATTCTAACATAAATCAATACTAACCTAAAATCCAATTCATAAAAATTCCAACTAAATCCAATTCATACAAATTTCAACCCAATTCAATTCTAAATTCAATCCAATTCATACAAATTCCAAAAAAAATCTAATTCAATTCTAAATTCAATCCAATTCATACAAATTTCAATCCAATTCAATTCTAAATTCAATCCAATTCAATTCTAAATTCAATCCAATTCATACAAATTCCAACTAAATCCAATTCATACAAATTTCAATCCAATTCAATTCTAAATTCAATCCAATTCATACAAATTTCAAAAAAATCCAATTCAATTCTAAATTCAATCCAATTCATACAAATTCCAAAAAATCCAATTCAATTCTAACCTAAATCATTTCAATTCAATTCAAAATCAAAATCAAACCTAAATAAATTCAATTCAATATCAAACCTAAAACCTAACTCAATTCATTTCAAAATCTAACCTAAATCAATTCAATTCAAAATCAAACCTAAATCAATCCAATTTAAACAAAATCTAACATAAATCAAACAAAATATAATCCAATTCAAACAAAACTAAATTAATCCAACAATTTATATAAACTTAACTAACAATTTTTTTTAAAAAAAATAAACCTTACCTTTACTGGGAAGCGGCGGAGCGGCGGAGAAGTCGGCGGCGGCAGGTGGAGGTTGCAGGTGGAGTCGTTGGCTGTAGGTTGAATCACCGGCGAGATCCTTGGCGGCAGGAAGAACCAGCAGCGACAGCAAGACCCAACAGCGTCGTCGATGGAGGGTTCCGTCGAGGGGGTCTTCAATAGGACGTCGGCGTCGAGGGGGTTTAGGGTTGTGTCGTTGTCGTCGTCGTCGGATCGGAGAGAGATGCGGTGGGGAAAGAGGGATCGGGGAGAGAGCGGCGGTGGGCTGATGAGAGAAAGAGGGATCGGGGAGAGAGAGGGGATCGGGGAAAGAAGAGGGTTTTTATTTTTTTAAAGGTCAAAACCTAAAGTTATTTGAAAACTTTCGGAATTGACTATGGTCAAAACCGAAAGTTTTCAAATAACTTTCGGTTTTGACCAAGGTCAATTCCGAAAGTTTTCAAATAACTTTCGGTTTTGACCATAGTCAATTCCGAAAGTTTTCAAATAACTTTCGGTTTTGACCATAGTCAATTCCGAAAGTTTTCAAATAAACTTTCGGTTTTGATGGTTATTTCTGAAAGTTATGCCATTAACTTTCGGAATTACCACTTCACAAATTCTTAAATTAATTTGTTTTCAATCTTCTAATGTTTTTGAACAGCATTAATTTAACACATTTTATAACCTCAAAACATTACACACTCCATATGATCAAACTTGACACACATTCATAAGATAATCAAACACAAACATTCATATACACTTCTCTATATAATCAAACACAATCATAAACATTTTAACATTAAACACAATATTAATTTTTAAAATACAAGAAACACTTGATTATATTAGTCAAGAATCTATATTGGAATGTAAAAAACTAATTCATTTAACAAATTATGGAGGGGTAAAACCGAAAGTTATATCATTAACTTTCGGTTTTGATAGTTATTTCTGAAAGTTAATGATATAACTTTCGGTATTACCATTTCACAATTTCTTAAATTAATTGGTTTCTCACATTCTAATGACATTGAACAACATTAATTTAACACATTTGATATCCTTAAAATATTGCACAATCCATATGATAAAAAATTACACACATTCATAAGATAATCAAACATAAACATTCATATACACTTCTCTATACAATCAAACACAATCATAAACATTTTAATATTAAACACAATATTAATTTTTAAAATACAATACACACTTGAATATATTTGTTAGGAGTCTATATTGAAAGGTAAAAAAAACAATTTATTTAACAATTTGTCAAGTGGTAAAACCGAAAGTTTAAATAAACTTTCGGTTTTGATGGGTATTTGCGAAAGTTTTGAATAAACCTCTCGGTCCTGACCTTAAACAAAATGTATTTTTTTGAAAGGGTCAAAACCGAAGGTTTATTTGAAAACCTTCGGTTTTGTCCCTTCCCAACACTAAGAAAATTTTATGTTGTTTTTAAACAAGGGTCAAAACCGAAGGTTTATTTGAAAACCTTCGGTTTTGTCCCTTCCCAACACTTAGAAAATTTTCCTTTTTTTTAAACAAGGGTCAAAACCGAAGGTTTATTTGAAAACCTTCGGTTTTGTCCCTTCCCAACACTTAGAAAATTTTCTGTTTTTTTTTAAACAAGGGTCAAAACCGAAGGTTTATTTGAAAACCTTCGGTTTTGTCCCTTCCCAACACTTAGAAAATTTTCTGTTTTTTTTAAACAAGGGTCAAAACCGAAGGTTTATTTGAAAACCTTCGATTTTGTCCCTTCCCAACACTTACAAAATTTTCTGTTTTTTTTAAACAAGGGTCAAAACCGAAGGTTTTCAAATAAACCTTTGGTTTTGTCCCTTCCCAACACTTAGAAAATTTTCTTTTTTTTAAACAAGGATCAAAACCGAAGGTTTTCAAATAAATCTCCGGTTTGTCCCTTCCCAACACTTAGAAAATTTTATGTTTTTTTTAAACAAGGGTCAAAACCGAAGGTTTTCAAATAAACCTTCGGTTTTGTCCCTTCTCAACACTTAGAAAATTTTCTTTTTTTTAAACAAGGATCAAAACCGAATGTTTTCAAATAAACCTTCGGTTTGTCCCTTCCCAACACTTAGAAAATTTTCTGTTTTTTTTAAACAAGGGTCAAAACTGAAGGTTTTCAAATAAACCTTCGGTTTTGTCCCTTCCCAACACTTAGAAAATTTTCTGTTAATTTTAAACAAGGGTCAAAACCGAAGGTTTATTTGAAAACCTTCGGTTTTATCACTTCCCAACACTTAGAAAATTTTCTGTTTTTTTTTAAAACAAGGGTCAATACCGAAGGTTTTCAAATAAACCTTCGGTTTTGTCCCTTCCCAACACTTAGAAAATTTTATGTTTTTTAAACAAGAGTCAAAACCGAAGGTTTATTTGAAAACCTTCAGTTTTGTCACTTCCCAACACTTAGAAAATTTTTGTCAATTTGAAAACCTTCAATTTTGGCCATGCTGTTTTGTTAAAAATTATGATGATTAGCAAACCAAAGGAAAATAATTCATGAAGAACATATTAAAAACCAAACCAAACTAAAATAATTCATGAACAACATATTAAAAACCAAACCAAACATAATAATAATAATTCATAATTATGAAAACAAAAAACATCAAAATGTCATCGTTCGTACGGAAAAGAAAACACATAATTAATCAAACGGTATAATCTAGAAATTATTAGATGGGGGGAGGAGGAGGTGGTTGATTCTGTCGACTCCTCAACAATTCAAGTTCTTGTTCGAGATTCTCCAATTTTTGTACCATTTCAGACCTGTCCTCTTTAATTTCCCTCAGCAATTGGCCTCTTTCCGCATCCATCAATCGGATTTGCTCTATTTCCAGCGTAATATTTCTCACCTCTTCCTCACGAGCCGCAATTTCTGTTTGTGCTAGCAAATTCTGGTAATACCGAGACAGTTTCTCCGGTGTACGCCGAAGACTATGCCATGACTCACCCATCCTAAATGCATTTCATATATATATATATATATATATATATATATGTATTAATCAAACAAAATAACCGTAACCTAAATCTAATATAACTTAAATCAGACACAATAACAAATCTAACAAAATCATATATATTTAATAAACTAACTTAAATCTAATCTAAACAATAACAAATCTAAATCAAACTACCAAACAAATAATCTAAACTAGCCTAAATCTAGATAATATAAACTAAATGATAAAAAATCTAAATCTAATAATAAACAGCAAAAAAAACAAATCAATCTAACCTGAACGAAGAAGAGAATCGGCGGTGGAGGAGGCGGCTGCATCGCGGAAGAGAGAGAAAGGAGAGAGTGGAATGAAAAAGAGAAGGGTTAGGGTTTGTATTTATAGAGATAGTTACCGAAGGTTTTCATATTACTTTAGTTGTTGATATTAGTCAAAACCGAAGGTTTATTAAAAACCCTTCGGAAATCACCAAACTTAGAATTATTTTTAATTGTTTTGGGATGAGTCAAAACCGAAGGTTTATTGGAAAACCTTCGCAAACAAGAATTTCAAAAAAGGTAAAACCGAAAGTTCTTTGAATAACCTTCGCAATTAAAAATCTCAGGAGTTGTAAAACGGAAGGTTTTTTTAAAAACCTTCGCAATTAACCCACATCCAACACTTAGAATTATTTTTTATTTTTTGGGAAGGTAAAAACCGAAAGTTCTACAAAGAACTTTCAGTACTAATTAGTGGGAAATTTGATGAAATGGCCCTCATAAGAGGTCTAATTTCAAAAAAGGCCCACGGTTGATAAAGTTGGCAAAAAGGGCCTTTTTTTCCTGTGAAAAGTCTGTAATACCCCTCGCGCGCCTGTTTTACCGCTCAATTATAAGAAATGTATTTCTCACATTTGGTATTTCTCGCATTTGGTGCTCAATTACGAGAAATGTATTTCTCGCATTTGGTATTTCTCGCATTTGGTATTTCTCGCCTTTGGTATTTCTCGCCTTTAGTATTTCTCGCATTTGATATATCAGAGTATATATTGAGATTCAGACATTTGTAAAATATATGAAAACGGCTAAGGTTTCGAATCGATCTACAATAAACTACGAAGAACAATCTCCAATGGAGGACGCGATCGCGATGCATTCATCTCTGGATATCAGATTAACACACATACATGACAACGACTCAAGACAAGAACGCCTTATTATCGGAGGCTCCACTTTCCCCCGTCACTGTTGAACGCAATGTTCGCTCCGACCTCGACACCACACTTCCAAAGCCTTGTATGTATTCTTTAGCTAGATCTTGTTCTTTCAAATTATTAAATCTTGAAGATTGGGTCTTTCAACAAATATGCAGACTTGGCTAGATAGGTCAACTGGGTTTGAAGGAAATTGTTGGTATTATATGAGATTAGAAATTTGAATCCCTAAAGTTGGATATTTTCTCTCTGTGATTAATTGGGTTTTTTTCATTTCTTCTTTAGTTCTAAGGGTTATTGTCTTATGTATACAGGATAAAATGAATCACCAAAAATGTTATAACAACAGACAAAGAACGAATCCGGGAGATACACTACCGGAAAAGGTGGATGTAAGTATCGAGATGTTTCTTAGGTTGTTGGTTGTTGGATTTCTACAAAAGTAAATTTGATTGTCTTACATATACTTTAGATATTCATACTCTTGTGTTTTATCTGCCAATTAATCACATGCCTATAATGTAGAACAAACTTCATTGAATACACAATTGTCATCTTCTAATATTGGATTTAGGCTTCTCCAAAAGATGGGTTGAAAAGGAAAAGGTCTTGGGAAGGATGAACAATGTAAATAAACATCAATTCTCCTATTGAAGTAGATTGATTATAATATGTTATAGCAAGGTTTTATGGGTGAACTGGCTCTCAACATAGACACGAGAATTTAACATTTCTTCAAGAACTTCATTGTTTGTGCATCTTTTATGTTTTCTCTATCAAATAATTGGGTAGTAAATTATTTTTTCGATTTATATTAAGGAATAATTGAGCCAATAAGGACTCGTATGCGGGATGCAAAATTGGGAGTTGGAAAATAGGAAGAGGATGATTTTTATACTGCTGAAGAAAATATCCAAAGGAAGAAACTTGACGTGGAATTAGAGGAGACAGAGGAGATTGCTAAGAAACGAGAGGTATGCTTTTTGCAGTTTGTATGTGTGCATACCCGGATAATTGGAGCTTGATGCTTGCTTCTTTTTTTTTACAAAACCAACATTTATTAGTAGAAGGCAGTACATATTTCTTTTATATGTGTGTCTTTTGAGGGGAATTGGTATCATCAAGTTTGGAAGGCCTTGAGAATTTTGTGCAGTTTTTATTACCTGGTTGCTTGCTTCTACTGCCAAGGTCCAAGAATCTGCAAAACAAGCTAAGCCAAAAAGGGAGGCAATTGTTTTTCCTTATTACTTCTGTTGGGACTCTTGTCATTGTTGTTTCCTAATTAGGCAGTTTCTTATGTTGGCCAGATTTCAAACAGTAGCTCGACAAAAAAGAAGGCAAAGATTCCAATAGCTTCAGTTTTCGAGAATGATAGTGACGAAGAATAGTGAAATATGTTTGTTGGGTTGAACCAGAATCTGTTTAAGTTTGTAAACTATTACTGTCTTTATGTCTCTCTTTTGCATCATCTTTAAGCAAACATTATGTCAATTACAGTTTATTTATGGAGTTTTTACAGTCAGATTGTTGAGTGAAAATTACAGTTTATTTGTGGAGTTTTACAGTCAGTTTCTATCCAAATGTTTATTATTTTTTTGCTAAACCCATTATGTTATTAAGACCGCAGGCTAAAAAATACATGTTTTGAAATACTTTTATGAATATGAAAACCGAAATCAGATGATAATTGACAAATCGTTGTCTGGTTTCATTTTACGAGTACAAATTTATAAGCATTTTTCATCATAAAACATGCACAATCTCTTAAAGTGATAGATAAAATATTCTCTATAAAAGATACAGATTTTTCTTTATTTCATGTCAATCCGACAGACTCATGCTTCAACAACTATAATCTTAATGGAATCATGTCAATAAGAGGCTAATTATGGAGACATTAAGAGGCTAACTATGGGCCTTGATAAGAACACAAAAACTCCTTGCGGCTTTTGCTTTGTCCTGTAAGAATTGTTGACATTATATATGTTGGTATTAGATATAAACCCTTTAACCATCTTCTTTATTTATTCCCCATTTTCTTGACTAGATGTTTTACAAATTTGAATAGCATGTTTGGTATGACCCAAAATTGAAAACACTCACCTACATCAACATTCATAAATATGTATGCGTATCACAAGAATTGAAAGGGTATATGATTCTAATCTCAATTGTGAATCAAAAAACAAAATTGATAAGTTTTTTAAAAGCAAAAGAGTCCCCCGGCTTTATCAGACAATAACATTGGCAGCACTTGTAATTATGGGCCATAAATCAGCACATTCCTTCCCAATTAGACCAGTAATGGCAGAACCTGGTTTTTTTACCATCAAAAAAATAATGGTGAGTGAATGAATGAGGCCTAAAGATGATATAGTAATTTAACACATTTTGAGACATTTTTTACCTTTCATTTCTCCCTTAGGATTCACTATCACACCAACATTATCTGCATAGTAACAACATATTTATCAACCAAGATATTTACATATTACAATCAACAAATTTCATATATAAAAAAATTGTGTTGTGATTGTTTAAAATGGAGAAGACCAAGAAGTAGGTAAGACTTTCAACACAAATAAGTGAGTATAGTGTTTCTAAATACATCATTCATCATACCATAAACTCTATTCATTATCCCTAATACTCTTTCTTTAATATCTTAGTGGATATATACAATACCCAAATACCCTTGAAAACTAATACAAAAGAAAAACTATTTCTAAATCCTCAACATTGAGAGTTTGTCATACAAAAGTGAATTGCAGTGAAGAAGGGGGTTAAAGGCATTGTGATGATGAAGTGAGACATGAAAATCAATCAAAAAGTCAAATTGTACACTAACTAAATGGCACTTTGATTGTCAAAACAGATATCTAATTATGATAAACTTTGTTTGGTTAATTTGTTTACTTGTGGAAATGGGCATGCTTTTCAAATTGTTTGATTTGCCCTAGTTGTAATCAAATAAGGGATTGTATCAATTAGATCGTGAAAAGAGTGGGTTCTTCAGTCTAACTGTTCTAGTAAAGAATAACAAAAAATTGGTTAAACAAGTAACAAGTTATAACACAAAATAAAATCAGAATCTACTAAATCACCTTCAAAATACACCTTCAAAATACATGAACACTCCATCCTTTCGGCGCCAAGGCTTGCGTTGTCTAATAATGACAGCAGGCATGACCTTCTTTCTCAAATCAGGTTTCCCTTTCTTCACCGTCGCCATAACCATATCTCCCACACAAGCAGACGATAATCGATTCAAACGACCCTTGATCCCCTTCACTGATATGATGTAGAGATTCTTCGCGCTGGTATTGTCGGCACAGTTGACCGTAGCCGCCACAGGAAGACCCATTGACATGCGGAACTTGTTTCCCACCGATCCTCCGCGACCTGAAACACGTTGTTTTTCAACATTGAATTACTATCAAGTATCAAACATGTAGTTAATAGAGAATTTTACAGAAGATGAAAACACTAACCTCGCTTCGACATTTTGGCAACTTCAAAATACAAGGACAACGTGAAATTAGGGTTTTAGAGTATTTATATGAGAACCCTAAATTTAGGATTCGTGGCAGGAGAATATTACCAAATGCGAGAAATACCAAAGGCGAGAAATACCAAATACGAGAAATACATTTCTCGTAATTGAGCACCAAATGCGAGAAATACCAAATGCGAGAAATACATTTCTCGTAATTGAGCACCAAATGTGAGAAATACATTTCTCGTAATTGAGCACCAAATGCGAGAAATACCAAATGCGAGAAATATATTTCTCGTAATTGAGCGGTAAAATAGGCGCGCGAGGGGTATTACAGACTTTTCACAGGGCAAAAAGGCCCTTTTTGCCAACTTTATCAATCGTGGGCCTTTTTTGGAATTAGACCTCTTATGAGGGTCATTTCATCAAATTTCCCCTAATTAGTAAAACCGAAGGTTATACACCCCTCTCGGAATCTATTTTCAATACCGAAAGATTTGTTCCTCTCGGGAGTATTTAGGAGAGTTTTATAAAACTTTCGGTAAAAACTATCGGTAAAGGTCGATTTTTTACCAGTGGACGTTCATTAAACGTCAATAATTATGCGTCGCTAATTATACATTTTTTTGTAGTAAGGAGTGTATGATCGAAGACAAATTATAGTAAATAAGGACAAAACAAAAATTTCCAGAATGAACTAAACCAAACCTCCACAAATTAGGGTTTGGTGGAGGCACGTGTGGAAGACAAATAAGAATTTGTCTTTCAAAATTTCCAAAATGAACCGAACCAAACCCTAATTTGTCTTCCCATCGAATTTGTCTAGTAAAGGGGCAGTGGAGGCACGTGTGGAAGACAAATTCTTTTTCATTTTTACAAAAGGGGTAGATATGATCATTTGAAAGTTGAAACACTTTGGTGAATGGGAAGACACTATATATGATTCTACAAATTAGTATTAAATTTTATATAAATATTGAATTTCTAAACAAAATCTCATTTATATGGAGTGGAGATGCTAAGGATGAGTAGTTTTGATTCCTGTAAGTATTTTGTGCTTTAATGATTCTATTTAAGTAACCTCTGCGTATTAGATTGTCAGTCACATTCTTTTCTTCAATTAGGATGTTGATGATAATTTGTGCAAGGTCTAGAGGGATGAGTTCATGGTTCAGATGATGGTTACATTCTAAATAGTCATTATTGATAAGTAGTTTGACCGAGATAAAAATTTCATTTCTTATTATGTTATTTAGGATGACTAGATGTGAATGTTTGCTTGGTTAGAAAAGAATAAAATGATGATTATATGCTTGAATGGAAAGGAACAAAATGTTGGGTTTTGCAACAGCAAAAACTATGGATCTTCTTCGAAATCAAACCTGTAACAAATCAGTTTCCAAATTGTCTATGACGACAAACAGATTATGAAGACAGAAATAGCACAAAGCAATAAACGACAACACAATATACGTGGTTCGGTCAAAATTGACATACGTCCACGGGAGGGATAAGTTTCACTAAATCAAAGAAATGTCAATAGTAGAAACTTACATGCCCTGGTCTCAAATGAAAGAAGTGATTACACTAGGAATGATTGAACTACTCCACAATCAAAAGCTCCCACAATCTTTCTCTCTGGATCAGCCAAAGAATAAGAAGAAGAAGGAAACCAGAAAACCCTAGATCTGTAATTCACTCTCTCTCAACCTTACTATGTTATGAGAAAATACCCAAAAAAAGTATTTATACTCTAACACGTTTTCATAACAGAAAACCCTAACTCGTTTACCCAGAATTTAAAAAATCCGCCCGCAATGACAAGGAACAACTCAACAAAAAAAATCTTAACAAGATTTGTAGGACTGGAAGTAACCTTTGTGTGGAGTAATATGGAATGAAGCACATATGTCAACAATCTATGATGTTTCATTTGAAGATGTGCTAAGACAAGAGTCTTGACAGTTAGAAGCATATGTCAGTTCACCATCTAAAGCATAAGCAGATATATCTACACTCTGTTCTTTCTTTTCTTTGGGCTTCACTGTACCATTCGCTTTATCATTTTTAAATTTCCAGCACTCGTTTTTCCAGTGATCCATTTTTCCACAGTAATGGCAAGCACCATCCTTCTTTGGAGCTCTAGACTTGCTTCTAGACTTTCCCCTACTCGAACCACTTCTATTAATATCCTTTGATCTTCCTCTATCAGCCACCAACATATCAGACTTACACTAGTAAAAAAATCGACCTTTACCGACGGTTTTTACCGAAGGTTTTATAAAACTCTCCTAAATACTCCCGAGAGGAATAAATCTTTCGGTATTAAAAATAGATTCCAAGAGGGGTGTAAAACCTTCGGTTTTATCAATTATTACCGAAAGTTCTTTGTAGAACTTTCGGTTTTTACCTTCCCAAAAACCAAAAATAATTCTAAGTGTTGGATGTGGGTTAATTGCGAAGGTTTTTACAAAAACCTTCGGTTTTGAAATCCCGAGGATTTTTAATTGCGAAGGTTATTCAAAGAACCTTCGATTTTAACTTTTTTGAAATTCTCTTTTGCGAAGGTTTTCCAAAAACCTTCAGTTTTGACTCAATTAAAAATAATTTTATGTTTGGTAATGGTTATTTCCGAAGGGTTTGTAATAAATCTTCGGTTTTGACTAATATCAAAACCGAAAGTTATATGAAAACCTTCGGCATCTACCTCTATAAATACAAATCTTAACCCTTCTCTTTTTCATTTCACTCTCTGCTTTCTCTCTCTCCCGCGCCGCAGCCTCCTCCTCCACGCCGCTTCTTCTCTTCTCGGGTTCAGGTTTGTTTCATTTGTTTTTTTTATTTGTTAGATTTATTATTTTGTTTGATTGAAGTTATATTAGATTTAGGTTACAGTTTTTTTGTTTGATTAATATATATACATATATCTGAAATGCATTTAGGATGGGTGATTCATGGAATAGTCTTCGGCGTACACCGGAGAAATTGCCTCCGTGTTACCAGAATTTGCTGGCACAAACAGAAATTACGGCACGTGAGGAAGAGGTGAGACAGATGACGCTGGAAATGGAGCAAATCTGATTGAGGGATGCGGAAAGAGGCCGATTGCTGAGTGAAATTAAAGCGGACAAGGCTGAAATGGCCCAGAGATTAGAGAATCTCGAACAGGAACTTGTATTGTTTAGGAGTCGACTGAATCAACTACCCCCTCCTCCCACCCCATCTAATAATTTCTAGATTATATTGTTTGATTAATTATGTGTTTAGTTTCCCGTACGAACGATGACATTTTTATGTGTTTTGTTATAATAATTATGAATTATTATTATTATCTTTGGTTTTGGTTTAATAAGTTGTTCATGAATTATTTTATTTTTGTTTCCTTTTCACTTTTTTTTAAAAAAATAGCATGGCCAAAACCGAAGGTTTTCAAATAAACCTTCGGTTTTGACCCTCGGTTAAAAAAATCTAAAAATTTTCTAAGTATGGGGAAGGGTAAAAACCGAAGGTTTATTAGAAAACTTTCAGTTTTGACCCTCGGTTAAAAAAATCTGAAAATTTTCTAAGTATGGGGAAGGGTAAAAACCGAAGGTTTATTTGAAAACCTTCGGTTTTGACCCATGTTTAAAAAAATCTAAAAACCTTTTAAGTATGGGGAAGGGTAAAAACCGAAGGTTTATTAGAAAACCTTCGGTTTTGAACCTCGGTTAAAACAATCTGAAAATTTTCTAAGTATGGGGAAGGGTAAAAACTGAAGATTTATTAGAAAACTTTCAGTTTTGACCCTCGGTTAAAAATATCTGAAAATTTTCTAAATATGGGGAAGGGTAAAAACCGAAGGTTTATTAGAAAACCTTCGGTTTTGACCCATGTTTAAAAAAATCTAAAAATTTTCTAAGTATGAGGAAGGGTAAAAACCGAAGGTTTATTAGAAAAACTTCGGTTTTGACCCATGTTTAAAAAAATCTGAAAATTTTCTTAAGTATGGGGAAGGGTAAAAACCGAAGGTTTATTAGAAAACTTTCGGTTTTGACCCTCGGTTAAAAAAATCTGAAAATTTTCTAAGTATGGGGAAGGGTAAAAACCGAAGGTTTATTAGAAAACTTCCGGTTTTACCACTTCCTAATTTGTTAAATTATTTTGTTTTTAACCAACTAATCTTAACTCCTAACTAATATAATCAATTGTGTGTTGTATTTTAAAATTTAATATTGTGTTTAATGTTAAAATGTTTATTATTGTGTTTGATTATTATAGAGAAGTGTATTTGAATGTTTATGTTTGATTATCTTATGAATGTGTGTAATGTTTGATCATATGGATTGTGCAATATTTTAAGGATATCAAATGTGTTAAATTAATGTTGTTAAATGTCATTAGAAGTTGAGAAACCAAAGAATTTAACAATTTGTCAAGTGATAATTCCGAAAGTTATATAATTAACTTTCGGAAATAACCATCAAAAACAGAAAGTTAATAATATAACTTTCGGTTTTACCCTTCCCCCAAAACATACTAGTTAAGGTCAAGACCGAGAGTTTTATCTAAAACTTTCGGTTTTGATAGCTATTTCCAAAAGTTATGATAAAACTTTCGGAATTATCACTTCTTAATTTTTTAAATTAAAGTGTTTTTTACCTTCCAAATATAGACTCCTAACTAATATAATCAATTGTGTGTTGTATTTTAAAAATTAATATTGTGTTTAATGTTAAAATGTTTATGATTGTGTTTGATTATATAGAAAAGTATATATGAATGTTTATGTTTAATTAGCCTATGTATTTGTGTAATGTTTGATCATATGGATTGGGAAATGTTTTAAGGATATCAAATGAGTTAAATTAATGTTGTTCAAGGTTATTAGAAAGTGATAAACAAATTAATTTAAAATTTTGTAAAATTGTAAAACCGAAAGTTAATTATATAACTTTCGGAAATAGTTATCAAAACCGAGAGTTTATTTCACATCTCTCGGAAATATGAAAATCAAAACCGAAGGTTTTAATAAAAATTTTGGTTTTTATATTGATAAAATCGAAAGTTTTAATAAAACCTTCGAGTTTTACATTGATAAAAAACTGAGAGTTTTATTAAAACCTTCGTTTTTTATCAATGTAAAAACCGAAGGTTTTATTAAAACTTTCGGTAATAATTTAATAAAAATAAATAAAACCCTTTTTTCCCCTTTTCTTCTTCCCCGTTTCTTCCTCCCGCTTCTCTCTTCCGCGCCGCCTTCAGTCCGAGATCGACGCCGCCCGAAGACGTCGCCCGATAGAAGATGCCGCCGCCCAAAGACGACGACCGATAGACGACGACGACGCCGCCGCCACCGACCGAAGGCGCTCTCTGTTCCTGTTTGCCGCCTTCAAGCGCCGCTCTTCTCCTCCTTCAACCGCTGGTCTTCTCCTCCTTCAGCCGCCCGCCCTCGCATTTCCTCAAAGGTAATGAGTTATATATATATTGTTAGATAAAATAAGATCGGTTCAAATAAACCTAACTTAAACAAACTTCCCATGCAGGAACAAGGAACCGGACCGGATGAACAAGAGAACCAACTAAAGAAACCTAACCGGTCAAGCTACCAAACCGATCAAGAGTATTCGAAACGTGACCGCACAAAGAAAGGATCGGCCAAAGCTTAAAACCAGAATCATCAAACAGCCGATCATCCATAAGAGAGAAATAACCGGAAGAAGTCCGGTTACATCACTCATACAGAAAGACATTCGGCCAAGTCAAATGACCGACCAGTACAAGAAGACATTTCGGGTATCTGTTGAGAACGATACCAAAGGAACAGACTGAATACTTCCATATCCATGCAAGTCTGAGGAAAGACTGTAGGCTGCAGAAGACAGTACTACCGGATCATTCCACTTCGGGATAAGGCAGAAAGGAAATCTTCCAAGTACAGACAACTGTCCAACAGACAGTGCCTACATCAAGTAAAAGACAAACCCGGCAGGTTTGTCTTACACACCGGAAGAACAGACTGCCAGGTCTGAGACAAAGCACCAGGTCTGAGGTTGACCGTCAGGTCTGAGGAAACGACCGCAGGTCTGAACCTCTGAGACACTGAATCACTGCAGCTCTGATCAGCCAATCAGATTCAAGGCAGTGAAATATGACCGTTGGCATATTTCACATATAAAAGGAGGTAGCTGAAGAAGAGTAAATGCAGTTACTTAAGAAGGATATACGTTGTGTCACATTTTTGAGAGAGCATTTACTACAAGTGATAAGAGTGTGCTGTGTTAGAAAGCCTAAGTGTTGAAAGTTAAAGTGTGTCTTACAATTTCGGTATAAATTGTAAGAGTGTTATCGAGCAGGAAATAAGTCTTGATCGGTTTGTACTTGTATTCCTTAGTGAATATCCTTCTCGCGGTTTCGAGAGGAAGGGGTGACGTAGGAGTTTTATCTCCGAACATCCATAAAATCTGTCTTGTCATTTACTTTCTGCTGGCTTCATTATCTAACCGGTTAACTTAACCACACCGCTCCAAACCGACTTTATACTAACCATACCGAATATCCAGATTACCGAAACCGACCCACCATTTCCAAATCTTCATCATCTGAAACCAACCGTGCCTATCATACAAGCGTGCCGCTTCAACCTGAAAGCAAACCTCTTCCGCGCTTGAACCTAGTTCAAGGGTTTGTGACAGGTTGTGTAGTATTGAAACCCCGGTGTTAATCTCTAACAGGATTAATCACCACCCTACGAGTAAGAACCGCTAACCGGTCCAACCCCCGGTCCACCAGCGGCAATCTAGATCCTAACATATATATATATATATATATATATATATGAATTGAAATTTAGGTTAGGTTAGAATTATGATTGGAGTTTATGTTAGAATTTTAGGTTTGAATTTTATGTATCAATTTTAGGTTAGAATTTGGATTTTTGTTTGATTGAAGTCTGATTTTGGTTTGATTACATTTTGATTTAGATTAGATCTTGTTTAAATTAAGGTTTTAGTTTGATTTTGATTTGTTTTTTGTATGATTTTGGTTAAATTTAGGTTAGAGTAATTTATTGAATAATGAATTGATTATTATTGTTTGTTTATGTTAGATTTGAGTTTGTGAATGCATTGATTATTGTTCATTTAGGTTAGATTGGTTTGATGTTTGTTTGATTTAGGTTGGATTGGTTTCATGTTGGTTTGATTTTGGTTGGATTGAGGTTTGATTTTGGTTTGATTTAGGTTAGATTGGTTTGATGTTGGTTTGATTTTCGTTTGATTGAGGTTTGAGTTAGGTTAGATTGGTTTGATGTTGGTTTGATTTTGGTTTGATTAAATTTTGATTTTTGTTTGATTTATGTTATATTGGTTTGATGTTGGTTTGATTGAGGTTAGATTTTGGTTTGATTTAGGTTAGATTGATTATATTTATTGTTATCAGGTTTCATCCACCGTCTATTGAAAATCGTCGAGCTTCCTCCACCTTCAGCCGCCTCCTCCACCGTCGCCGCCGGCACAACTTCTAAATAAGGTAAGTTTTAAATGTTTTTAATAATATTTGAATTGAATTGGATGGTTAGGTTAGTAATTTATTATATGGTTAGGTTAGTATTTTATTATATGGTTAGGTTAGTATTTTATTATATGGTTAGGTTAGTAATTTAATGTTAGACTTATGTTAGATTTTAATGTTAGATTTAAGTTTGATTTATGTTTGGGGTTGATTTATCTTAGATTAGGTTATAATTGTTATATGGAATAAATTGTGTATGTATAAAATTATGTTGGATTAGAATTGATTGTTTCGAAATGTGTAGGAATGAAATAATGTTAGATTATATGTATGTTAGATTTAAGGTGGAATTTTGGTTGGATATGTAGAGATTATGTGGAATTTTGGTTGGATATGTAGAGATTATGTTAGAATTATGTAATCCTAATTAATTTAGACAAAGTTAAGTAAATAATAATGTGGGTTGTTTTCCATTTTATTATAAAGATGGAAGTACCCGATAAAAGCTGGATGACCTTACGTCGAGATCATCCAGATTATGAGGAAGGTGTTGACAAATTCCTCGAGTTTGCTGTTAGGAGTACATCCCGACAAACAGTGAAATATCCTTGCGTGAAATGCTTGAACACGCCGTTTATGGAAATAGACGAAGTGAAGACTCACCTCATCATTTATGGAATAAATGTGCATTATGAGTATTGGTATTGTCATGGAGAAAAGAGACGTACTACTCAAGTGGTTAATGACGATGTCGATGAAGATGCTGATGACTATGATGATGATGATAATGATCAGTCAGAGGATGTCGTGCCAGAATTCAACGATCCGAGAACGGAGACGAATAATACAGTTAACGAAGAGGTCAATGAAGAACGTTATATGCACAATTTCATAAACGATATGTTCTCCAACGTTAATGATGTCCCGAACAACCATGAACCAGTCGAAGATGCGCAGAGATTTTATTAATTGCTTGATGATTCCAAACGGCCATTGTATGAAGGAGCTCGAATAACGAAATCATCGGCACTATTGAAACTACATCACATAAAGAATGTATGTCAATGGACAAATTCTTCGTTCGATATGTTGTTGCGTCTACTTAAAGACTACATATTACCGATTGACTCTCAATTGCCAAACTCCTACTACGAAAGTAAAAAATTCATTACTGATATCGGGCTTAAGTATGACAAGATAGACGCATGTAAGAACAATTGTATGCTATTTTGGAAGGACGACAAAAATGAAGATTCTTGTAGAGTTTGCGGTCTTTCAAGATGGAAAGTCGACCAAACAAATGGGACAGTTCGAGAGAAGCAAAATGGGAAATTTATTCCAAAGAAAGTGTTGATATATTTCCCTCTAATACCAAGACTGCAAAGACTATACATGTCCTCAAAAACGGCTCCAATGATGAGATGGCATAAAGAAGGAAGAGTTGATAGTGATACGTTGAGACATCCCGCTGATTCCTTAACTTGGAAAACGTTCAATGAAAATTATAAAGATTTTGCGTCTGAATCTCGAAACGTAAGACTGGGTTTATCAAGCGATGGGTTTCAACCATTTGCGAATGGAAAAAAGTCATATAGTGTGTGGCCGGTTATTCTTGTTCCTTATAATGTGTCACCCACTACTTGCATGGATTCTAGCAATTTTATTTTATCTATGTTAATTCCGGGTCCAAAGAGTCCGGGAGATGCAATTGACATATTTCTCCAGCCATTGATCAACGAGTTGACTGAACTGTGGCAAACTGGTGTGAGAACGTTTGATGCACACACCTCGCAATACTTTAACATGCGAGCGGCGTTGTTTTGGACCATTAACGACTTTCCCGCCTACGCGAATTTATCAGGCTGGAGTACGAAAGGTAAATTTTCTTGTCCTTGTTGTAACAACGACACGGTATCTCTTCGATTGGTTCATGGTTCAAAACAATGTTACATGGGTCATAGATGCTTCCTTCCACCAAAGCACAAATACAGAAGGGATAAAGAGTCGTTTGATGGTCGAACTGATTATAGAGAGCCCCCTAGATTGTTAACGGGTCAAGAAAGTTACGAGCAAGCACGAGACCTAGAAGACATAATTCTTAGTACTGATCTGAGCAAGAAAACCAAGATATATCATGAAACGCGGGGAGACAATTAGAACAAATTGAGCATTTTCTTTCGTTTGCCTTATTGGAAATCATTATTATTGAGACATAATTTGGATGTGATGCATATTGAGAAAAATATTTGTGATAGCGTTTTGGGAACAATAATGAATGTGAAAGAGAAGACTAAGGATGGTCTTAAAGCCCGTAAAGACTTACAACTGTTAGGCATAAAATCATGGTTGCATCCTATAAATGATGAAGGAGTGGTTCATTATCCAGAAGCGCCTTTCACTTTGACATCTGATAATAAAAAACGTCTTTTGAAATTCTTGAAAGATCTCAAGTTGCCTGATGGTTTTGCTCAAATATCAGTGGTTGTGTAAATTTGGAAGAGAAAAAGATTTCGGGATTAAAGAGTCATGATTGTCACATTTTGTTAGAATATCTTATTCCTTTAGCAACCCGTGGATTACTTCCAGATAATGTGTATGATGCGTTAGTAAATTTGTCTCGGTTCTTTCAGTTGTTGTGTTTCAAAGAGTTGATTCAAGCGGACCTCGAACAATTGTACATGGATATTACATTGACACTTTGCAAATTTGAAATGATTTTTCCGCCGTCAATCTTCGACATCATAATGCATCTCCCGGTTCACTTGTCATTTGAGGCTTTGCTTGGGGGACCTGTTCAGTATCGATGGATGTATCCATTTGAACATTACATGGGTACAATGAAAAGATATTTGCGGAATAATAACCACCCAGAAGCCTCTATAAGCGAGAGTTATCTTGTAAATGAGAGTATTAATTTATGTGTCAGGTATATGGAGGAAGAAGAGCAAGAAAATGCACAAGCTGAAATCTCGGGCATTTCAATATTTTCATCGTTGGAAGACCTATCGAACGGAAAAATATACAACTTGTATTATATCGATCGAGTGACGGCTCATTCATACATTTTGAAAAATTGCCCCGAAGCAGAACCTTTTTACATGTAAGATTCTATGTTGCTGTTATTAATTAACATTAAAGAGTATGCTATTTAATATTCGATCTATTTGCAGAGATTACATGCAGTATTGCAATATCAACGAGTCTCGTGGAGAAACGTTTGCCGCATATTTCAAGCATAGAGTGAGTTAATTATAAACCATATATCCTAACTCTTTATATTTATTTTAACAACTACATTTCTGGTATATGTATGTATAGGTTGCTCAATTACCCGAATTTAACGACATATCAAGAGACCTCAAGATCTTAGGAGAAGGTCCAAGTATGTACTCGTCTGTGTATGTTTGGTGTAAAGTAAACGGATATAAATTCTGTACAGAAAAACATGACGAAGGTTTGACCACTCAAAATAGTGGGGTGATTGTTGAAGGGTTCAATGGGTCTGAAACTATGTCATACTACGAAATTTTAACGGATATAATCGAAGTGCAATACTTTTCTCACAAACGAGTTGTTTTATTCAAGTGTAAGTGGTTTGATACACACTCGGGGGAACTAGGAGTGAAAGTGGATAAATATGGCTTCGTAAGTATAAATGTAAACCGAATTTTAAAAACCCAAAGTCAAGACCCGTATATATTGGCGAGTCAAGCAAAACAAGTATTCTACGCCCCTAATATGTCAGCCCGACCCGGTTGGAAGATTGTGACAAAAATAAAACCGCGGTTTACAAATATATAGTTCAGATTAATTAATTAGGTAGATTACGTTTTTTACTTTATATTAATTCTTATTACTACTTTATTTCAATTATTCGCTCATTTATTAATGGTATGCATTAAGAATGTCTAAAGGTAGTAAAGAACCTTGGTGGAGTTTGAGGAAAACACCCAGCAAACTCTCTAAGCGGTACCAAAACCTCATTGTACAATCAGAAAACTTAAGGCTCCGAGAATCGTCTTCTAGAGATCCACCACCTATTGTTGTGGTCCCGATAGCTACTGCTCCCCCAGCAGACGAGGATGTTGATGCTGTTGAGGCAGAAGAGTTTGTAGAGAGTACGTTTGCCGATATGGGGGATGACGACGATGAGGCTGACGACGAGGGTCACGAGGAGCCTCAGGAGGAGGATGAAGAGGAGGAGCATGGATCCACTCCCGACCCATCATCGACAGGTAACTTGTTTACAATTAGTTATAGTTTGAATTGATTCACATATCTAATTATGAATTTTATAATTTTGAAGAATCTTGTGCCCGCAAGAGACGGGAGGAAAACAAGAATATTGCGTTATCTAAGAGACCAGTGGGGACAAGAATTCCTCTAACTTTTAGAGAGGTAGATGGGAGGCCCGGCGGTGTTGACGTTGGAAGAACAAGGTGGTCTAGACATGTGGGGTCGGTTGTGCGGGATCCCTCAGCCGTCTCGTACCGTCTTTTGAAGTGGAAGGCATTAAGTGCTGACCAATTGGATTACATTTGGACTGATGTGAAGGTAAAGATTAATTAATTATACATTAATCATTCAATAATTATTTTAAAACATTTAAATGTTTTTATTTTCAGGATCCGTTCGAGGCTACTAATGGTCCTATTGATTCTTTTCGAAAGACCGGAATGGGACACGTTAGACAGATATGGGATAGATGGCGCTCGGATTTGCTCAAGGAATATATCCGCGTCCATAAAGGAGACGAGGCCGCGGTACTTGCCAATCGTCCACCAGACTACGATCGAGATGATTGGGAGTTTGTGTGTCGCAACCATTTCTTTGCGGACAAATTTAAGGTACGGTTTCATAATTCAAATAAATATGATATTAGTTATTCTAACTTCAATTTGTTTATTTGAAATTCAGAAAAATAGTAGCACAAATATAGCTAACAGAAAGAAGCTAAAATTCCCGCATCATACGGGAAGTAGACCGTTTGCTCAAACTGAAGAAGAGTTGGTAAATACATTATTTGTAATAACTTAATATAAAGATTGTTATGAATTATATAAATTTTTTATTTCAACAGGCAATTGAAATGGGACGGGCTCCATCTGTCGTTGAAGTGTTCAAGAGGACCCGTACCCCAAAACCGACAAAAGAAAACCCAACTCCCGTCCCGGACGAACGCGTGCAAGAGAAAATTGTAAGTGAATTGAATTTAAATAAATTACTTATAAGTAGTTTATAAATTATTATATAATTGACAAATTATTTCAAATGTGCAGGTTGAGATGGAGGAAGTTCTAAGTAACGAATCGGAAATATCAGACTTTGAGTTGACGGAGAGAGTATTCGGACGCCAAAAGCATGGGGGAGTATTCGGTATGGGATCAGGCGTCCGACCCACACACATTCGTGAGGATCTCCGAAGTTCTAACAATTCTCAACGAGCCACTGATCGATTGTTTGAGGAGAATCAAAGAATGACGATGGAACTTGAGGAATTGAAGAAAATGGATGAAGAAAAAACTCAAACGATTAATCAAATACAATTGGAAAAGGTAGAATTGATTTCAAGAATGGATAGGGAAAGTGCAAAACAGGAGAAGGAAAGGTTAGAATTGAATGCAAGATTAGAGAGTTTTGAAATGTTTATGTGGCAATATCAACCACCCCCTCCCCCACCAGCTAATTCTAAGACGTTTCGACTATATGAATTGATTGAATAGGTTTAATGGTTAATGTAAAACATGTTGTTGGGATGATTGATTTGAGAATTTTGGAATGATCATTTTGTTTTATGAATTGATTGGTTTGGCTGAACAGGTTTAGGTTTCGGTTTCGGTTGAGCACAAAATAATAGGGCTATTTTGTAAATTTTGTAGGGAAAAACCGAAAGTTAAATGGAATCTTTCGGTTTTTCCTCAAAGGGAAAAACCGAAGGTTAAATTAATAACTCTCGGTTTTTCTTCAAAAAAAAAACGAAGGTTAATTGCATATCTTTTTAGTTTTTCCTCAAAGGGAAAAACCGAAGGTTAATTGCATATCTTTCAGTTTTTCCTCAAAGGGAAAAATCGAAGGTTAATTGCATATCTTTCGGTTTTTCTTCAAAGGAAAAAACCGAAGGTTAATTGCATATCTTTCGATTTTTCCCTTTAAAGAAAAACCGAAGGTTAATTCAATAACTCTCAGTTTTTCTTCAAAGGGAAAAACCGAAGGTTAATTGCATATCTTTCGGTTTTTCTTCAAAGAGAAAAACCGAAAGTTAATTCAATAACTCTCGGTTTTCTCCTTTGAAGAAAAACCGAGAGTTGTATGGAAAACTTTCGGTTTTTCTCTCGGTTATCTAAACCGAAAACTCTAGGATATCTTTCGGTAAAGGCACAATTATTTTTAACGACAGAGTCAATACTGAGGAATGGTGAGAGTTACATTAACTCTCGGAATTTGGTCTATACCGAAAGTTATAGGGTCAAAACCGAGAGTTTTTACTCTCGGTTTTGACCACTTTTTCACCAGTGTTAGAGGGTTTATCCCCTTTCGATTCTCCTCATCAAGTAAGGAACTGGTGACAAATGCCATGTTGACTTTACCATTTGGTGCTGAGTTGTTGAGAGTGATAATAAGTGTCTCAAAACTAGCAGGAAAAGATCCAAGGACTAAAAGTGCTTGCACCTCATCATCAAAGTTTATCTTCATACTACTCAACTAATTCAAAATATTTTGAAATTCATTCAAGTGCTCAGCAATTGATTTATTATCAATGTACTTCAGATTCACCAGCCTTCGTACCAGTGCTGTTTTATTCCCTACTGACCTCCCAGCATAGAGAGCTTCAAGTTTGCTCCACACACCATACGCCGTAGTCTCATTCTCAACATGGTGTACAACATTTACACCAACCCAGGAATGAATAAAGCTGCAGGACTTTCTATCTATCTTTTTCCAATCAGCCTCTTTTGTAGTCTCAGGTCTAACACCTCCATTTTCAATTACTTCATTCAAATCATCTGAAATTAACAGATCACTAATCAGCAGTTTCCATTGCCTATAGTTTGTACCATTCAGACTCACCATATCAGGTCTAGATTTCCCCATTATTACTGCCTTAACAACTGACAAAAACTCCAGCAAAGAAACCAGTTGATCTCTTCTATGAATTTCGCCAAATAACCAGCAGAGCACTCTGCTCTAATGTTAAAACAGATAATCAATCAATACTGCTCTGATACCACTGTTGGGTTTTGTAACAACAAATCTATGGATCTTCTTCGAAATCAAACCTGTAACAAATCAATTTCTAAATCATCTATGACGACAAACAGATTACGAAGACAGAAATAGCACAAAGCAATAAACGACAATACGATATACGTGGTTCGGTCAAAATTGACCTACGTCCACGGGAGGGATAAGTTTCATTAAATCAAACAAATGTCAATATTAGAAACTTACATGCCCTGCTCTCAAATGAAAGAAGTGATTACACTAGGAGTGATTGGACTACTCCACAATCAAAAGTTCCCCCAATCTTTCTCTCTGGATCAGCCAAAGAACAAGAAGAAGAAAGAAATCAGAAAACCCTAGATCTGTAATTCACTCTCTCTCAACCTTACTGTATTATGAGAAAATACCCAAAAAAAATATATATATACTTTAACTCGTTTTCATAACAGAAAACCCTGAACCGTTTACCCAGAATTTAAAAACCCGCCCACAATGACAAGAACATCTCAACACAAAAAACATCTTAACAAGAGGGGTAGAAATGAATACATCAAATCTTCCTTATTCACACCCCATTTGATGTTCAAAAAGGAACATTGTAGTTTTGTTTAAAACGGAATATTTTGAAAATAAAATAAACATTGCCCAAAAAATAAATCGATATAAAGAAGTGAATCAATCTTTTAGCAACGAAAATAGGAAGTTAGAAATAGTCTAAAACTGCTGCTTCTTTTCTAATGCAACAATAATCGAATTTGTTCTCCTACTTTTCCTCACCGCCAAAATCATTCATTGCGGCTACATGTCATTCTCAAGAAAAAAATGAGAAGAAACCATATTCATCTAAAAATGGGTGATTTTCATCATCAAACCAATCAAGTGGATCAACATAAAATTCATTTCCATCGAATAGTTGCATAATTGGAGTCGTTGATGATCCCGGATTATATACATTTTGCGTCTCATCCTGCACCCAAAGTTCCCTGTATTTCTCTTTAGGGGATGACCTTTCTTCGATCTCTAAAGTCATTGGTTCCTTTCCTTTATTACTTTTATTTAAACCATCTTCTTCTCCACTACTTGCAATTAAAATTGGTTCTTTAGGATTATCCTTAGAGTTTTCAACAGCAGTTTCTTGCATTTTTAGCTGGTCTTGATAGATTGACGTGACATGCAAATAATAACTCTGAGCTGATATACCACAGAGGTTGTTTTGATTTACTTTTTCATTTCTCTTGTTGGAGCCAAACAAATTGTCTTTACCTATATCATTAAGTGAGAATCAGATGAAGTTTGCATGAGAGCTTGAGATTCTTAAACTATATATTGAGTAAACATGAAAATCAATATTGTATATGTTTAATAAAGAATAAAAAACAGTATAAAAAATTTAATGTTTCATATGAATAATAAATAAATGTAATAATCTATACCCATTATGGAGTGTTCATTCGGTAACATCATCAAGAGATTTTGTGTGTTGGTAGTATAACCGCTAAAAATGTTATTCTTACTGCAATTATAGTAGGTAAACTCATAAGAAAAAACAGGTCAAATAAATGTATTTTTTTATTCTTCAATTGAAATTTGAAAAATACCTATTGTCGACACCACCTCTGATTAAACATATATCTGAGAGTTCATTAACATTTTCAAACTGTTTCCTTGTCTGCACAAGGAAGGAAAGCAACTGATATCTTAGTAGCTTTATAAATTAAAATAGAAGTAAAAGAAAAAAGTTGGAACAAAAACAAATTCTTAATTAGTTGCATATATATATATATATATATATATATATATATATATATATATATATATATATATATTATCCATGTAACATAATATTTTTTGTCATTTCATATTAACTTAACTATAACAAAACAAAATGCAATCATATTGTATGTGTTATATAACAATTTAATAAATCTGTATAAACTTACATATAACATGAATATGTTTAAATTAACTAGCTAGTAGAATTGATAAAAGATTATTTGTATTATAAACTTCTTAGTTGTAAGAACATAAGGTAATGTAATCAAATTTATTCATATAAAATCATTCTAATAAATCAAATTTGAAACCTAATAAGCCTATATCAATACTTAATTAAAATCTCATAACAATGCTAGCTTAGTTTAAATGAACAAAACTTAATATACATAAACAAGAATGCATACCTTAGGCCATCTCCCGTTTCTCTCTTCAAGCAAGGCTAGGTCATGTGAATAAACAAAGAAAGGGTTCATCGTATTTATACCATGTTTTAAATAAAAATCTTTATTAGAACTAATAAAATAGAAAGACCAATTTACTTGTGGTTCCTATAAGACTGGTATCTATGCTTAAGGATGGATCAATATTAGTAGAAATCGGCCTGCATTTAGTTTTTTTTTTGGTAAAATTCATAGAAGAACCTTGGTTATATATATAAGAAATGTATTAAGAAAGTGGAAGAACTACTAACATTGTCAATGATTGATTAACCTTGTCATTAGAAGTGTATGTCATAGGGAATGACCTTTTGTTACCTGAAAGTGTGACGATGATGTTTTGATCGACTGAACCTTCAAGAATTCTACAACCTATTGAACGTAGAAAATGTGGGTTTGTCGAATGTTGTAGTTCAGAAATTGTTTTCCATGAAAATAATTGGAGATGAGTTGTTAATGGCAGGACGACAGATTTTTAAGCTATTGGTTGCATCCATTTTGATTTACATTTTGAAGATTGAAAACCTTATTAATAAAATTGTAACAACCAATTAGAGTTTATTCATAAGATATCTTGACATAATGCATTTATACTAGTATATTTATAAAATATAGTATTTAAGATTTGTTTTTGTTAAATGAATTGTACATAAGCAGACACAATCATCATGTGAACACTCTAAATAGAGAACAAAATTATAATACATTAACTTATGTCCAAACAGAAACAATTCACAAATTTAGAAGCTATATTATTTTATTTTATTATTTAAATTTAGTTGTCTATTAAAATTTCAATTTCTACTCATTTATCTTAAATGTTTGTTAATTAAGACAATAATTGTTAATTAGTAATATTTTATTAATACAAATTTTTAACTTTCAAATGTTTATTTATATTTTAATTATATATTACCATATTCAATAAACCAAAACAAAATTTTAATAACACCAAAATATAAAGCATAGGTAAAATAGAAGAACAATTTAAGAAACACTAATAAAATAAATTAAGTTTTCGCATTCAAAACATTATTTAGACCAACTCTCTACCTCACTCACACTCACCTTAGTACATATGGGTGGGTCGGTACGTTATACATTAATGTTTATCTATATCTTATACATTATCGAAAATTTTGGTATACAAAAACTTGATACATTTGTCTTAACTTAATTTCGGTATACCTTAATTTCGGTAAACAAAAAATCATACATTTACCTTACCTTGATTTTGGTATACCTTAATTTCGATATACAAAAAAAATACACATTTACCGTACCTTGATTTCGATACGGTATCGGTATGTTAGGATCGGGATCGCCGAAGGAGACTAGGGGTCTCGCTAGGGTGAACGCTTACACAACACGCCGATTGATATTAACTCGGTTAGACGTTAATATCAGTATTTATATTTCGCAAGTTGTTACAAACTCTTGAACCGAGTTCAAGTGCGGAATTGTTCGTTTCAACTTGAAGCAACACACGAATTGAACAACAATAGAAATGTATGAAGTAGAAAAGGAACACAACACAGGATTTATGGATGTTCGGAGATAAAGCTCCTATGTCACTCCTTCTTCTCAAACGTTGAGAAGGATATTCACTTAGAATAACCACCACAACTTACAATAATTCGAATAACCGAGGCTTATTTACTGCTCGTTTTCAACTTACAGCACTCACTACTCACACATAATAGATGAACTTGTAATACACTTAATGCTTTAGACAATATGTGAACAAAGATAGTTGAGACTTTTAATTCGGTATCGAGTTCGGTTATATCTCATTGTCTTGTATGTGTGTATGTCTTAGTGTCTTATTGTTGTTGTTCTTTAAGTCTCTTAAGTAGTGAAATATGACAACGGTCATATTTCACACCCTCAACGGATACTTGCATGATAGCTCTTTGTTTCTTGAATCTAATTGGTTGATTAGGAAGTACAGCAGGAAATTTAATGTGTTTAATATTTCTCAAGGAGCAGATCAGCATGCATCTTTGTCTTCTACTGATTTGATCATTTGGATTAATGCGACACATATCTACTCTAAGTGGACTTTTGTTAGACTTATACCAAAATAGGTATCTGAGTATTTTGACAGTCTTCTGCTTCCCAAAATATATCATCAGACTTGTATTAAAATGACAATAATACACTCTGTACGTTTGAAAGCTCCCTTCTGTATTGCACTAAAATGGAACCTATCGGTCGCTCTCAGTGTAGATTTATCTTAGCATAAAGTTGGCTCAGTCTTTGATCGTTCAAGCTACTGATCATCTTACAAATTGTCTTGTATAGTAGCTTAGGATTGTACCAAGTAATTTGTCGGGCAGACCACCGGTCGCGCTGTCTTTTAGATATCGGTCAACTGGTCATATTGACGAAGAAAAGAAGTCGATTTCTCTTCCTGAGGTATAACAGATTCCTGAGACCAGTAGAGCCGATTTCTTTAGTTGATGAAGTTAAGCGGTAAAACCGTTTTTCAATGTTGAGCCGATCCTCTACTGGTTCCGTTGTAAGGATAGCTGAAATAAATAGATTGTTTTAGATGATCCAGGTTTGTGCCGTCTTTTTGATATCGGTCAACCTGGATGAGCGGTAAACCGATTCCTGCATTTCCTGCACAAATGGTGAATTTGGTTAAGTTCTTTAGATAGTTAATTACTTACTAATTATCTATCTATTTTATCTAACACGGTATTATACATTTGATACCTAAAAAGTATATTAACTTAAGAAAATCAATTTAATATAATTATTACATAAATCTTACACAAAACTAAAAAAAATATATTTATTATAAATTAAAATATTCGTTTTAAAATCTAAAATTTATAAAAACTAACAAATGCTAAAAATTAAAGTCAGTTAAAAAAATATTGGAGTTAACAAGAATAAACATAAGCTTAGTCTTCAAGTGAGATTAAAGTGGAGGCGAGAGAATGAAATTCAGAACGTTCTTTAATCATATTTGTATCTGCAAATTTGTTTTATAAATTGATAATACAATTCAGGTTAGATAATAATATTAAAAATAAATATTAGTTAATTTAGACTTAATTAATAAAAATAACACTCTTTTCATTTTTTTCAATTTTTTAAGCAATTCAAGTTCATCATTTCTGTAAGCTCAATTTTTTTTCTTTTAGTCAAACATGTGTGAAAACTAATGTTTCCTCCGTTTTAAGACTCAAACTTCTCCTAAAAGTATCCATTATTATTTTACCCAAGCTGAAAGTAGACTTACTAACAACCGTTAATCATGAGATTACAAAAATATCTCTGACCATACTTGAAAGGATTGGATATCAAATTTCACTTCCTTTCCACCACTCAAAGAGATTAAAAGTTTGGTTGAATCTTTTTTCAATCTAATCGATTAGATAGAGATTGAATATATATTGAATAATATTTCAGTATAATAATATTTTCATATTATTCAAAATTTATATTTCTATAATTAAATTAATATAAATTTATTTAATTATTTCCTTATAAGTATTATATATATTATATATTTTTTAATTTATAAATACTATTTCGGTATTTCGGTATATTTCGATAAACCAAAATATTAAAAATCTCATACATTTACCGTACCAATAATTTCGGTATCAGTATTATACCTTACCGTTTTTTGATATACTTTAGAAATCGATTTTTAATATATTGCGGTACAATATTTTCGATATACCTACAATATTTATAATTTTTCTCACCTCTAAGAGGCCTCATTTAAAAGCAATGAAATCAGATTTGCGAAATTGAGCGTAATTTTTCTTTTACAACCCGTTGGCATAATTGGTAATGTCGAGATATCATATTCTAATGCTTAAATGAAAAAATATATATAGAAACATTCCAACGCGCAAACCTACTTACACGAGTTTCCGAAGTAACTTCGTGAGTGATTCACTTTCAAAACTAAACTATTTTGTTTATTTATTTTCAAATTAACTGACAAAATTTAATTTTTATGTTTTTTTAAAAATTATTTATTTAACTATTATAACTCATTATAATTATTTATAGTATATATATATATATATATATATCTATATATATATATATATATATATATATATAAATTATTATTTTATAAATTTTATTATTTATATTTTAATCTATCTATTTAAATTATTATTTTTATAAATTTGATTATTTAAATTTTAATATATTTATTTAAATTATTATTTTCATCAATTTAATTATGTATATTTTAATATATATATATATATATATATATATATATATATATAAATTATTTAATAATAAATATTCACTTTATCATCCAGGTAAATAATGAATAAATACTAATAAATTTAAAGCATTTTTACAATAATAATAACTTAATAATTCATTATTAAAATCTTCTCTATTAAATTAACGAGGAATTTACATGATTGAGATAATTATGGTCATTTATTTAAATAATTTATTAATCAGATTCACCTTTAAACAATTAATTGATGAATATGATTTTGCTTAATAAATTATTGGCGATTCTTTTTTTTTTCTTTAATTGCCTTTAAATAAATTATATAAATAAATAATAACAATCTTCCTAATAATAAAATATTGTCAATAATTTAAATATTGATAATTCTAATTATTTTCAGGAATTATTATGTTATTGATAAGGTATAAATGTTTTAAATTTATTAGTATTTATAATTATTTATAAAAATAATATTTTAAATAGATGTATTAAAATATAATTAATCAAATTTATTAAAATAATAATTTAAATAGATATATTAAAATATAAATAATTAAATTTATAAAAAAAATAATAAATTAAAATGATTAAATAAATAATTTTAAAAAAAAAAATAATGATAGGGAGAGCGAAATAATTGTAACAAATGGGTAATGAATGACGGTTGATTAGATTGATGATTAAGTATAACATTTATTTTTATTTTTTATCTTTATTAATAATTTCTCTCTTTTTTTAATGTTTATATTTTTTTTCTCTTAAATATGACGCGTTTAATATATTTATTTTTTAATTATTATTATTAAAAAAACACTTACTAATTTGTCTTTTTAAATTTTTTTTATTATAAATATATTTTTTTAAATTATTATACACACCACTATAAAGTATTTTAATAATTTATCTCTTAATAATTTATTAAAAAAAATTTAATTTATTTTTATTATTAAAAATGAGACAAATTAAAATAAATAATAGTAATATTTTATATTAATAAATTGTAAATTTACCAAAAAAAATGCGATAAAAAAGTTTATCATAACATCTACTTTACAAAATCAAACAACATAATATAATCATTTTTCTCTCAATAATTATTTTTTTAATTCAATTAGTTATTTCTCTTATCTATTAATTTAATTAAATATATAATAAGTTAATAAAAAAATAATATATTAATAATAAAATAAAATTAATAATATTTTATATTAATAAATTGCAAAATCTAATTATTAAAGAGTAAAAATGAAATAAAATTTACCAAAAAAAATCGATAAAAAAGTTTATCATAACATCTACTTTACAAAATTAAACAACATAATATAATAATAATCGACAAATTGAAATAAAACTTACCAAAAAAATGCGATAAAAAAGTTTATCATAACATTTACTTTACAAAATCAAACAACATAATATAAACATAATGACAAATTATTTCTCTCTCAATAATTATTTTTTTAATTCAATTAAAAAAAGTATACTTAGTTATTAATCTAATCATCCTTCCAAGGTCATTCATTACAATTATTTTACTCTCCTATCATTACTCATAAAAAAAAATAAGTTTAAATAGTAATCAATGTTCTTTGGGAAAGTTGAATTCCAAAGAAGGGAACTTACCCTACTTAAAATGCCTTGCCTTGCAGGTTTTCATTCATCTCTTACGACGGCACCTATGCGTGATTCGAAGGTAGGAAGATTCACCAAAGAATTGGAGATTATAACAGAAATGGAGGAACAATCAAGCCCTCGACCCCATCAATAGGTCATTATGGCCGAAACACAATAGCTTAGGGAGATGTTTAAGGAAAAGATGACCCAAATGGCGGGCATCCGAGCTGATGTTCAGGCGCTTAGCGCAAATGATGCTATATGCAACCTAAAGTTGTCTTAACATGTTAGCTCTAAACCTCTACCAATTCCACCGGAGTCGGTATCACATAAGGCTTCTAAAGGACCCATGGGCTGTAATCTAAAGGACTTCTGTGAATACTACCCATCTCAAGGGCATGACACCAACTAATGTCGGGTGTTAAAGGGCAAGCTTAAAGACCTCATTGATAACGTAACGTTTCCGAAGCCTAACGTTATCAAAAATATATTACTATTTGGTAGAGATTGAAGATGAATGTTTCTCGGCCAAATTCCTTCTCTCGCTCGTTCATGATGACACTCTAGAGGTCAATTGAAAAGAGGAAGGGAAATAAGTCGTCCAAGCTTCACCCGCTTACTCTTAATGCTGTACAACGAAGGAGTCGGTCCAGGCCGATTCCACATCTGGCCTTTATACATGGGAGGTGGTACAAGGATCAACTAAAGTTGATTCGGTTACTAAAGTTCCGAGTTCCGACCACCCTAAATCTCAAGACCAATATGCTCCGATTGGGAAATTTGGATATTCATAGGAGGTAGAAGTAAATAATTATGACCCGACAAGGGTAAACGTTGGCATATATATATGTCATTAGAGCTACACCCAGGGGCGGAGCCACACATCCCACCTAAATTAAAATCTTAAAACAGAACATTTTATATATATATTAGATAAATGACTCTTAGCCCAGTTGGCTATAGGTGTTGGCTATAGGTGAAGTGATCAACCCTGGCCTCACTTTTAGTTTTAAAATATTATCTTTATCTAAAAATTAATTCATAATTATTTTATTTTTTTCTAACATACAAATATTTATAATAATCCATAAATTTTAATTAATATATAAATAAGATTTATTTATATAAACAAAGTATAAAAAATAATATATAAAATAATGTAAATCATATAATAATATTATTTATTTTAAAATTATATTTATATAATAATTATACATTATTTTTTATTTATTTTAATATAATTAATAATACAAATTATTTATAAGGGTAAAATATAAAAATTAAAATAATAATAGTGTTTTATATTTTTTAATTTTAAACTATTTCAAAAATTTATAAGAAAATATAAATTAATATTAATAAACAAGTTAAAATAGTTACATTTGTTTGATTCGGTATTTAAATAAAGAATTTGATATCCCTGCTCAAAAACCTAACAAATCTCCTAGAATTGATGTAAGTTCTCTTAAACTTGATCCAGTATTACGTATTCCGATATGGAAATATCCTTTTAATAAAATGGATGAAATTAGACGAGCTTATATAAGATGAAGTCATATAAACCTATTAAGGATGAGTACCCGCCGACCAAATTTAGAAATCAAATCGACGGTTCCAAAGTCATTGGTTTAAGAAATTTACTTGGTTAGAATACTCTCCTTTGAAAGATGCTACTTTTTGTTTCCCATGTTTCTTGTTTGAACATAAGCAACCCCAAAAACCTACATTTACAATAGATGAATTCAAATATTGAAAGCGAGTTAATGATGAGGATATATGCTCTTTTGTTATGCATATAGGATGTAATATTTTACCACATAATAGGGCAGTTGAATATCTTGATAATCAAATGAATATCCTTGTCATATTGACAAAGTACTGAATGCATAGTATTTAGATAAAAAACAAAATAATAGATTACGGCTTACAACAACTATTGAAAGCACTCGGTGGCTCACTTTGCAAGCGTGTGCATTGAGAGGGCATGACGAGTCTCCATCTTTGAATAATCGTGAAAATTTTATTGAAAAAAAAAGCGGAGTATATATAGAAAGTTAAATCTGAGATGCAAGTTGGAGTCAGCCCCAGGTAATTTTTTATCCTGGCTCCGCCTCTGGCTACACCGATTTCAGAGCCTTTTTCTTGAAGGCTATCGACTCTGATAAACAACACAAAGCAGAAAAGTCTGTCGATCCTTAAAATGAGCAAGGAAGCTTTCATTCCTCCATCCAACAGTATTAAGGAACAATTACATAAAACAAGTCTCTGTTAGTTAGTGGGGAAATTTGATGAAATAGCCTTAATTTCAAAAAAGGTCCGCGCTTGATAATGTTTGCAAAAAGGGTCTTTTTGCCCTGCGAAATGTCTGTCTTGCCCATGTGACTGCACTTACGCGAATTACACTTACACGGATTACGCTTACGCGGGTTACACTTACGCGAATTACACTTACATATTCGCGCATTATGTAATATGCATCTTTCATACTATTTAAAGCGCCTAATTTTGACCCTCATTTTAAATCTCCAATTTTTAGGGTTCCGACTCTCTCTCAAACCCTATCCCCTCCGATCCCGTTGCTCCGCTAAGGTAAGACATTCTCGTCTCAATTCATTCTTATGTATTCTAGGTTTTGAATATTATCCAAGTGATATTATGTTGGATGCAAGATCTAGGGTTTTAAGGAAATCTTACAAGTTTATATATGTAAAGATGACGACAATCAAGAACACATGGGTTTGTACTTCATTGATCTAAGGAAGCAGAAGTTAAACGTTTCGATAGATATGGAAATTGAAGAGGAGAATCCGACAGAGTTTAACACTCTCAGCATCGATAGAGGAAACTTGCGGACTGGTAAAAAGGAATCGTTTTGTTTTGATGATTTTGAATCTGAAACAGAGAAATGAGTAAATCAGGTATCTATTTGAATTCAATTAGGGTTTCAAATGAGTAATTCATATCATTGTTTTACTACTACTTGATTTTTGTAGGTAAAGAAAGATTGAAAGATTTGTAGATGCAAAAGGATAATCGTTGTTTTGCAGATTGTGACTCTCCAGACCCGAAGTGGGCGTATGTTTCTTACTTAGTATTCGATATTTTAAAAATGTTGATAGAGTTGTGATAAGAATTAAGAGGGTTGGTTGTTTCTAATTTCAGGTCAGTTAATATTGGGGTTTTCATATGCTTAAAATGTTGTGGAGTGCACAGAAGCCTTGGAGCACATATCTCAAAGGTGATATGAGTGATGGTTCTCAATGATTGATAAATGAATTGGATAAAAAAACGGTATGTCATAACTCATAAATGATTTAAATAACAAGAACAGGTGTTATCGGTGACAATAGACGAATGGACAGAGGATGAAATTGAGGCGATGATTGATGTTGGAGGAAATGCTTCTGCTAATTCTATTTACCAGGCTTATATTCCAGATAGTTTCTTGAAACTAGGCTAGATTCTAGCCACGAGGACCGTTCTAAATTTATCAGGCCAGTTTTATGATCGATCAATCAGTGCAACTAAATTATCTTTGGTTAATATATTGATCAAATCATTTAAATCCCACCCACCCTTTCTTTGGTTTGTTTCTATTGTAGGTCTAAGTATGAGCTGCAAGAATTTGTGAAGCCTAGCTTACGTATTTCTTCAAATTCCAACAAGAAGTCAAGCAACAATTTGCAGTCTAGTTCATCTTAGTCCGTAGTCATTCTCTATCCCAAGATCTACATCTTTTTTGTGTGGTTAATTCTGTTCATACTAAATAAATAATTATTAATTCCTGATGGATGGCTGACTAACAGGAAGGAATGGTGGAATTTATAGGAATGCTCAAGATAAAAGTGGTTAAAGACACAAATTTAGCTGTCAGAGATATGTTGTCGAGTGATCCTTATGTTGTTCTTACTCTCGGGCAGCAGGTGAGTGAGTTGAGTCCAGTCCCGATTTTTGTATATTTTGAAAATGTTAATATGATCAACTTTATATAGAAAGCACAAATAACTGTTATGAGGAGTAATCTTAATCCTATATGGAATGAGGAGTTGATGCTTTCAGTGCCCCAAAATTATGGGCCGGTGAAATTGGTCAAAAAAAAGAAGATTGCTTTGTGTTTTTAACAATTTTTGAAGATAAATGAAATTATACATTCATGCAAGAAGTGTGTGACTATGATACATTTTCTACTAATGACATAATGGGTGAGACATATATTGATATACAATGGATGATAAGTTCTGCAATGGTATATGGGGATGCTGCAATGTTTGGAAACATGAAAATTGGGAAATGGATAAAGGCGGATGATAATGCCCTCATAGAAGACAGCACTGTGAATATAGTCGATGAAAGGGTGAAGGAGGAAGTGAGTCTTAAGCTACAGAATGTGGAATCGAGAGAGATTGATCTAGAACTAGAATAGATTCCTCTTGAGCAATAATCATCTTAGTTAATCTTAAATATAACTAACTCTCTTACTTGTAATCAATAATAATAAGTTTTTTTCCAAAAAAAATAAATAATAATAAGCTCTCAATTCTCATTGAAGCCATTTTGTATAGAAAATTCTAGTTTTGTAAATCATTTATAGTTTTTTCCATATCCTAAAATTCTTCACATGTTTCTCCATCAAGCTTTCTCTCTTGATGAAGCCAAATTTTCTTATTTTGTAACACATTATTTTACCTAAATTTATATAGAGAGTTTCATGGGAATAGATGTGACTGACTTATACAAATTACTTTCTATATTTGTTACAAATTCTATTACAGTCTGAGATTCTAAATTTTGGTTTGGGTTTGTGTTTTGTTATGTATGGTGTCCTGTTTAATCGGACTAAGTTTGTTGTCATAAAGTTTTATTTTTTTGTATGAATACAATTAGTCATGGATGAATCGTTCTCAATTGTGTCAACAATACTGCCTAAAGTGTCCGAATAATTTGACAAAACAATACCCAACCATGTTTAAACCGTCATCTGAAAAAATGATGAAGTTAATCTTTGATGAACTAAAATAGTCAGCTAAGAATGATGGAGTTATGATTACTTTGATCTTTGATGAACAAAAGGGCCAACAAGAGGACATGTGTTTACTTTTTCATCTCTCATTGATGAAATAAAACAATTGCATTTCTGTTGGAACTTCTACAATGTAAATTTAGTTATATTGTCTAAATATTATCTTTTAACTTTATATATCCAATTCATAATGAATGAAAATCATTTAAGTAGTTTTTTAATGTTAAAAATAAATATGAAATGAAAGAAAAATAAATCAGATAATAACAAAACAGCTGAAGGAAAGGGAAAAAAACTCATTCCAACATTTAATAGTTTTAATTCAACTAATGATTAAATATCATAATAATAAGAAGAATAACTTCTTCCTTCTTTTTTGACCAAGTTTTGATGGGTAAATAAGGATGAGTTGCATTATTTATTCTTAACCTAACAACAACCATGCTAAACAGTAGACAAAATGAGCAAAATAATATAGAAGTCAAAACTCTTCTTTCTCGAAGATCGTCTGTTTTGGCTTTATGGTTTTAGTTGTCAACCACCTCAATTAGGGTAGTTTCATAGTCACGAGGTGCCTCAAATCCATGGAGATTGATCACTGTGGCAGCCACATTTGCAAGTCCTCCAATTGGAACATCCTTCATGTACCTCACACCATCCATCAAACATGGCCCTCCAATTGCAATAGGCACCTGTACAAACGCAACCAAACCCACATATGTATTTTAAGTATATTTTTATTTACGTGAAATTGTTAATATTGAAACCCAGTTGACGCAAACCTGCATCTCAAACAATATTATCAAAATCTGAAGAACCCATATTTCAAAATTGACAATTTCATTTATATAGAGTATTTATATGAGAACCCTAAATTTATGGTTCGTGGCCGGAGAATATTTACCAAATGCGAGAAATACATTTCTCGTAATTGAGCCTGTTGTCATTGTTAGACAACGCAAGCCCTAGTGTCTATTCCATTGTCATCTTGATCAAAGAAGGAAGCATGTTGATGGAGGAGACTCATGCCATATTGAGGGTGCCCTATTGTTCCTTGTGGATGGTACATATCAGGAGTAGTCGACCCTCTAACCAAGTCTGCATATTTGATGAAAAAAGACTCAATCTCAAAGATATAATAATTTGAAAGAACAAGATCTATCTAGAGAATGCATACAAGGCTTTGGAAGTGTGGTGTCGACGTCGGGGCGAACATTGCGTTCGACGGTGACGGGGGCAAGTGGAGCCTCCGATGATAAGGCGATCTTGTCTTGAGTCGTCGTCATGTATGTGTGTTAATCTGATATCCAGAGATGAATGCATCACGATAGCGTCCTCCATTGGAGATTGTTCTTTCGTAGTTTATTGTAGATCGATTCGAAACCCTGGCCGTTTTCCTATATTTTACAAATGTCTGAATCTCAATATATACTCAGATATACCAAATGCGAGAAATAGCAAATGCTAGAAATAACAAATGCGAGAAATACCAAATACAAGAAATACATTTCTCGTAATTGAGCCAAATGCGAGAAATATCAAATACGAGAAATACATTTCTCGTAATTGAGCGGTAAAATAGGCGCGCAAGGGTATTACAAACTTTTCACAGGGCAAAAATGCTTTTTTTTTTCAACTTTATCAACAGTGGGCCTTTTTTGGAATTAGACCTCTTATGAGGACCATTTCATCAAATTTCCTAATGTATATAATATAATAATATATTATTATATTATATTCTATAATATATTATATTATTTTTATTACATTCTCTTGATATGTAAGTCAACTATAAATATATATATATATATATATTATATTAATAATTCATACACAATATAATATAATATAATATTATAATATCAAGGTTGCACATTACTTTTACTTTATAATGATAATTATTGGTGATGACACAAATGGTATTAATGATCTCAAGAATTTTCTACATCAACACTTCGAAATGAAAGATCTTAGAAATTTAAGTTATTTCTTGGGACTTGAAATAGCTTCCGACAAATCCGATTACTATTTATCACAAGCTAAGTACGCAACTTCATATTTCGTACCGATATTACTAACACAAAAGTTGTTAGCACACTCTTTGACTCCACAGAACATTTGGCCGCCACTGATGGTACTCCACTAAGTGATGAAACACTTTATCGATAACTAGTTGGTAGTCTTATATATCTTACTGTCACTCGACCAGATATTGTATATGTTGTCCATATCGTGAGTTAATTTATGTCATCTCCTCGTACTACTCATTTCTCTGTCGTTCTTCGTATATTACGATACATTAGAGAAACTTTATTTCATGGAAATCCATAAAAACCTGTCTTGTTATTTACTTTCTGTTGGTTCTACATTCTAACCGACCTGTACTAACCCATCTACACCGCTCTAACCGACTCTACACCACCTAAACCGAATCACCAAGTTACAAAAACCGACCCACCAATTTCCAAACATGTCCTATTCAAAATCGGTTCTGCCTATCCTGTAAGTGTGCTGCTTCAACCTGAAACAAACCTCTTTCGCGCTTGAACCTGGTTCAAAGGTTTGTGACAGTTTGTGTAGTATTGAAACCCCGGTGTTAATCTCTAACCGGATTAATCACCACCCTTTGAGTGAAACGCGCTAACCGGCCCAACCCCGGTCCTCCAGTCGCGACCTAGATCCTAACATATATAAATTTAATTTAATTGTTAAATTAATATTTATTTATTTTTTTTATTTCTCTCCATTCATTTGTTTTTTTAATTATTGCTTGTAATTTGTAAACACATTCTATGTTATGTTATAAAATTTGGTTAATAAATGTAGATCTTTGTTCATGTTGAATATTAAAATTTTACTTTTCACATGTAGTTCTTTTATTATTTTACTTATTTGTTTATAAAAAATCTTAAACTCTTTATATCTCATTTAAGAATCAAATTTTATACTATTATATTAAATCATGACTTTAGTAATAAATATTTTTTTACTTTATTTAAGAATATATCTAGTTAATAAAGAAAATAATTGACAACCAAGTTACTCATAGCTCATAATTAATAAGATTGTCATATTAAATTTTACCACAATATATTAAATTATCTTATATATTTTATAGAACCAACAATTTATTTAAATTTTTATTTATTTAATATTATATATATTTAAATAGAATCTAGTTCTAATATATATTTTTTTAATAATTTTAACATTTCCGAAATTGTGGGAATAAATGAGAGCAATAAGATTAACTTCATATATACATTCAATAAAGTATAACTAATTAAGATAACATGGAGGGCTAAAAAAAAACATAATCAAAATGTAAGGATAAATATGAAAATAAGCTTTCAATGGAAAAACATAAATGAAAATATAAGGATAAATATGGAAGATATATTTTTATACAGGTTTGTAACTGATTTGAAGTATAAATTATATAATTGTAAATATTATTTATATAAGATATTCAACCAAACACTTAATTAAATTTACTATTAGTATTATTATATTATATCTACAGTTTAATTCCTCTTAACAAACACTGTCACACAATATTATTCTCTCTCTATCTCTTCTTACATGTTAAATATTATTCTCTCTATTTCTTTTACATGTCAGTGTATATAATATAATAATATATTATATTATTATAGTATTATATACTATATTATATTATATTATATTATATTATATTATATTATATTATATTATCTTTATTATATTCTCTTGATATGTAAGTAAATTATAAATACCTTTGTTATATTAATAATACATACACATTATTATTCTCTCTATCTCTTCTTACATGGTATTAGAGCTTAGGCTCTAGGGTTTGTGGTCGTTTAAGGTTTGTGGTCAATCCTCTTTCTTTTTCATTATTTTACTACTTATTGAGGATCATATTGATTCAACTTCAATGAATAAGTTGTCCACAACCCTATCAATATTACCTTTTATGATACAAATTGTGAATTGTGGGAGGAAGAAATTTGTAGTTTTCTTAAAGATAGACTCTTGTGGCGCATAGTTACTGGAGAAATTCCTAAACCCAAACAAATAGATGAAGAATTTGAACCTGTCTTTACAGATCGCCTAGTCAATTGGGATGGCATGAACCGTCAAATTATTACATGGTTTCTTAATACATGTACTAAGGAAATTAAGCTCGATTTTCGACGTTTCGACACTACATAAGAGGTATGAGATTTATTAAAGAACTGATACTCTATATCTGATGATGTCAATCAATTTCAGTTATATAGAAGGCTTCATCGAATGTAACAACAACCTGGTCAAACAATTCATAGTTATGTATCAGAATTACAAGAACTTTGGGATCATATTGCACATGGAGATCCTAGATGGCCGAGTACTGATGCAACCACTATTTATATCAATCTTCGTAATCGTCAACATACATGGCATTTGTTAATGACTCTCCGAGAGGATTTTGAGTCTATTCGAAGTTCTCTTCTTCATCGAGGATCATTGCCTAACCTCGACATTATGATTAAAGAATTAATCACTAAAGAGGCTCGCTTACAAACCCTTTGTGTAGAAAAATCTATACATCATCAGTTGTAACTTGCAATTACTGTAAGAAATCTGGACACCGTATTTCTGAATGTAGGAAATTAATCTACAAAAATGCTACATAAGGGAATTCATCCAAGTATTCATCCAAGTCTTTCAAATCTGCATCTTCTAGCGTTTTTATTGCCATAGAAACTCCATTAGAGAACACATCTCCATTAGAGAGCACTTCTCTCAAATTCTCTTTTAAAGACCTTCAATCCCTCTTCCAACACCTCCAATCAGATCATGGTACTACATCTTCCTCAGTTTCATCTGTCATACCAGGTACTTCCACCTCATGGTTTTTTATTCAGGATCACTGGTGAAAAAGGGGTCAAAACCGAGAGTAAAAACTCTCGGTTTTGACCCTATAACTTTCGGTATAGACACTTTACCGAAGGTTTTAGTAACTCTCGTCATCCCTCGGTATTGACTCTCTCGTTAAAAACAATTGGGCATTTACCGAGAGATATCGTAGAGTTTTCGGTTTAGATACCCTAGAGTAAAACCGAGAGTTATATGAAAACTTTCGGTTTTTCTCTTTGTGGAAAAACCGAGGGTTTTACAAATAACTTTCGATTTTTCTCTTTTTGGAAAAACCAAGGGTTTTACAAATAACTTTCGGTTTTTCTCTTTGTGGAAAAACCGAGAATTTTGATTTAACTTTCGGTTTTCCTCTTCGGGTTAAAACCGAGAGTTTTCTAATAACTCTCGGTTTTCTCCATTTGAAGAAAACCGAGAGTTTTGTAATAACTCTCGGTTTTTCTTCAAATTGAGAAAACCGAGAGTTATATGAAAACTCTCGGTTTTTACACAAAGTGGAAAACCGAAAGTTTTCATATAACTCTCGGTTTTCCTCTTTTGGGTAAAAACCGAGGGTTTGTCATATAACTCTCGGTTTTCTCTTTGGATAAAAACCGAGAGTTTTCTAATATCTCTCAGTTTTTCCATTTGAAGAAAAACTGAGAGATTTCAATATTACTTTCGGTTTTTTCCCGTAAATTTTTAAAAACGTGCGGATTATTTTGCTCGCAACCAAAACCTGTTCAGCCAAACCAATATATCAATGATAAAAGAAATGCAACATACATTAAACGATCACATTAATTGATCATTAACATTACAAAATTCGAAACCAAACTAATATTCCGAACAATCTGTAATAAATTCAACTACTAATGAAAACATGTTCATAATCGAAACAACCTTAGCTTGTGGGGGGAGGAGGTGGTTGTTGCCTCATATACAATTCGATTCTCTCCATTCTTGCGTTCATCTCTAACTTCTTCCTCTCCATTCTTGTCACCGTTTCTTCCCTTTCCGCTTCCATTTCTTCCATTTTGCGCCTTCTTTCTTCATCCCTCTTCTCCAGTTCCTCCAACTTGAGATTCATTATTTGATTCTCTTCTAACAATCGCTCATTGTTTCGCTGTGAACTGTTTCCACTTCGACGATCCTCACGAAAGTGTGTGGGCCGGACGCCTGATCCCATTCCGAACACTACCCCGTGTTTTTATTGTCCGAACACCCTCTCCGTCAATTCAAAATCTGATATTCCCGGTTCGTTACTAACAACCTCCTCCATCTCAACCTGCACAATTCAAATAAAATATCATTTCTATAATAAAAAACTAGGCATATTTGATTCACTTACAATTTTCTCTTGCACGTGTTCGTCCGGGACGGGTGTTAGGTTTCCTTTTGTCGGTTTTGGGGTACGGGTCCTCTTGAATACTTCAATTATAGACGGTGCCCGTCCCATTTCAATCGCCTGTTGAAATAAATGATTTATATAATCAATAACAATCTTTAGATTAAGTTATTACAAATAATGTACTTACCAACTCGTCTTCAATTTGTGCAAACGGTCTACTTCCCGTTTGATGCGGGAATTTCATATTCTTCCTGTTCTTCATATTTGTAGAACTGTGTCTCTATATTTGAAATAAAAAATGAAGTTAGATTAATTAATATCAACTTTTATTTGAATTATGAAACCGTACCTTAAATGTTTTTGTGAAGAAATGGTTGCGACACACAAACTCTCAATTATCTCGATCGTAGTCTGGTGGAGGATTAGCCAGTACCGCCGCCTCGTCTCCTTTGTGGACGCGGATATATGTCGTGTTCAAATCCGACCGCCATCTATCCCATATCTGATTGGCGTGTCCCAATCCGGTCTTTCGAAAAAACTCAATATCACCATTAGTAGCTTCGAACGGATCCTGAAAAAAATAACATCCAAATGTTAAAAATAATTATTTAATGACGTAATGTATAATCAAGTAATAAGTATTACCTTGATAGCAGTCCACAGTGAATCCAATTGGTCTGCACTTAAAGCCTTCCACTTTAGAAGACGGTGTGAGACGGCTGCGGGGTCCCGGATAATCGACCCCACATGTCTAGACCACTGTGTTCTTCCCACGTCTTTACCGCCTGGCCTCCCATCCTTCTCTCTAAACGTAAGAGGGATCCTCGTCCCCGCTACCCTCTTAGACATCGCAATATTCTTGTTATTCCCCCGTCTTTTGCGGGCAGAAGATTCTTCAAAATTATCAAAATCATAATTAGATATGTCAATCAAATTAAACACTAACTAATTTGTAAACGAGTTACTTGTTGATGATGGGTCGGGAGTGGAACCGTGCTCCCCCTCGCCATCCTCCTCCTCGATAGGCTCCTCGAGACCCTCGTCTACTGCCTCATCGCTATCCACCATATCAGCAAATGTGCTCTCTATAAACTCTTGGAGCTCATCAGGCAGATACTCAGTTAGATGGACGGAGGAGGTTCAGCGGAGGCGTCTTCTTCAGGCGGAGGCGGCGTCGTCTTGGCGGCTTCGTCTCGGCGTCGTCGTCGTCTTGGCGGCAGCGTCTTGGCGGTTTCAAACGGGGAGGGCGAAAGGCTAGCTAGGGCGAAAAGAAAACGGGGAGAGAAAGATCGGGCAAAGCGGAAAAGAAAAGAGGGTTTTTTTATTTTAAATAGATCATTTCCGAAAGTTTTATATAAAACTTTCGGTTTTGATAAGGGTCATTTCCGAAAGTTTTATATAAAACCTTTGGTTTTGATAAGTGTCATTTCCGAAAGTTTTATATAAAACTTTCGGTTTTGATAAGGGTCATTTCCGAAAGTTTTATATAAAACTTTCGGTTTTGGTGGTTATTTCCGAAAGTTATTTTACAAATTGTTAAATTATTTGGTTTCTCAATTTCTAATAACCATGAACAACATTAATTTAACACATTTGATATCCTTAAAACATTTGTCAATCCATATGATCAAACATTACACAAATACATAGGATAATCAAACATAAACATTCATATACACTTTTATATATAATCAAACACATTCATAAACATTTTAACATTAAATACAATCTCATTTTTAAAATAAAAACACACACTTGATTATATTACTTAGGAGTCTAGATTGGAAAGTAGAAAACCAATTAATTTAACAATTTTGTGAAATGACAATTCCGAAAGTTATATAATTAACTTTCGGAAATATCTATAAAAACCGAAGGGTTTATATAAAACCCTCGATCTTCAGAAATGTAAAACCCGGAAGTTTATATAAAACTTTCGGTTTTGATGGTTATTTCCGAAAGTTAATTATATAACTTTCGGAATTATCACTTGACAAATTGTTAAATTCTTTGGTTTTTCACCTTCTAATGACCTTTAACAACATTAATTTAACACATTTGATATCTTTAAAATATTGCACAATCCATATGATCAAACATTACATACATTCATAAGATAATCAAACATAAACATTCATATAGACTTCTCTATAATAATCAAACACAATCATAAAGATTTGAACATTAAACACAATATTAATTTTTAAAATACAACACACAATTGATTATACTAGTTAGAAGTTAAGATTAGTGGGTTAAAAACAAAATAATTTAACAAACTAGGAAGTGTTAAAACCGAAAGTTATAAAATTAACTTTCGGTTTTTATGTGTATTTACGAAGGTTTTAAATATACATCTCGGTCTTGATCTTGATCAGAATGTTTTTGGGAATTGTTAAAACCGAATGTTTTCAAATAAACCTTCGGTTTTTACCCTTCCCCATACTTAGAAAAATCTAAGATTTTTTTAAATAGGGGTCAAAACCGAAGGTTTTCAAATAAACCTTCGGTTTTTACCCTTCCCCATACTTAGAAAAATCTAAGATTTTTTTAAACAGGGGTCAAAATCGAAGGTTTTCAAATAAACCTTCGGTTTTTACCCTTCCCCATACTTAGAAAAATCTATGATTTTTTTAAACAGGGGTGAAAACCGAAGGTTTTCAAATAAACCTTCGGTTTTTACCTTTCCCCATACTTAGAAAAATCTAAGATTTTTTTAAACAGGGGTCAAAACCGAAGGTTTTCAAATAAACCTTCGGTTTTTACCCTTCCCCATACTTAGAAAAATCTAAGATTTTTTTAAATAGGGGTCAAAACCGAAGGTTTATTTGAAAACCTTCGGTTTTTACCCTTCCCCATACTTAGAAAAATCTAAGATTTTTTTAAACAGGGGTCAAAACCGAAGGTTTTCAAATAAACCTTCGGTTTTTACCCTTCCCCATACTTAGAAAAATCTAAGATTTTTTTAAACAGGGGTCAAAACCGAAGGTTTTCAAATAAACCTTCGGTTTTTTTACCCTTCCCCATACTTAGAAATTATTTAGATTTTTTTAAACAGGGGTCAAAACCGAAGGTTTTCAAATAAACCTTCGGTTTTTACCCTTCCCCATATTTAGAAAAATCTAAGATTTTTTTAAACAGGGGTCAAAACCGAAGGTTTATTTGAAAACCTTCGGTTTTTACCCTTCCATATACTTAGAAAAATCTAAGATTTTTTTAAACAGGGGTCAAAACTGAAGGTTTTCAAATAAACCTTCGGTTTTTACCCTTCCCCATACTTAGAAAATTCTAAGATTTTTTTAAACAGGGGTCAAAACCGAAGGTTTTCAAATAAACTTTCGGTTTTGACCCTTAGAAATTTTTTAGATTTTTTTATCCGAAGGTCAAAACCGAAGGTTTTCAAATAAACCTTCGGTTTTGGCCATGCTGGTTTTTTTAAAAAATAAGGTGAAAAGTGAACAATAATAAAATAATTCATTAACAACCTATTAAAACCAAACCAAACCAAACATAATAATAATAATTCATGAATATTAAAACAAAACACATAGAAATATTGTCATCGTTCGTACTGAAAAACTAATAAACACATAATAAATCTAGAAATTAATAGATGGGGTGGGAGGAGGGGGTGGTTGATTTAGTCGACTCCTCAACAATACAAGTTCCTGTTCGAGATTCTCTAATCTCTGGGCCATTTCGGCCCTGTCCGCTTTAATTTCACTGAGAAAACGGCCTCTTTCCGCATCCCTTAATCAGATTTGTTCCATTTCCAGCGTCATCTGTCTTACCTCTTTCTCACGTGCCGCAATTTCTGATTGTGCTATCAGATTCTGGTAACACGGATGCAGTTTCTCCGGTATACGCCGAAGTCTCTTCCATGAATCACCCATATCCTAAATGCATTTCAGATATATGTATATATATATATATATTAATCAAACAAAATAACGTAAACTAGCATAAATCTAGATAATATATATATGTATATATATATATAAACTTAAGAAATCTAAATCTCATAATAAATAAAACAAAAAAAACCAAATGAAACAAACCTGAACGAGAGAAGAGAAGAACCGGCGTGGAGGAGGCAGGCGGCTACGGCGCGGAAGAGAGAGAAAGGAGAAATGAGTGGAATAAAAAAGAGAAGGGTTAGGGTTTGTATATATATAGGTTGATGCCGAAGGTTTTCATATAACTTTCGGTTTTGATATTAGTCAAAACCGAAAGTTTATTAAAGACCCTTCGGAAATAACCATTACCAAATTTAGAATTTTTTTTAATTGAGCAAAACCGAAGGTTCTTTGTAAAACTTTCGGAAATGAGAATTTCAAAAAAGGTAAAACCGAAGGTTCTTTGAATAACCTTCGCAATTAAAAAACCCAGGGATTTCAAAATCGAAGGTTTTTACAAAACCTTCGCAATTAACCCACATCCAACACTTAGAATTTTTTTTGGTTTTTTGGGAAGGTAAAAACCGAAAGTTCTTTGTAGAACTTTCGGTAATAATTAATAAACCCGAAGGTTTTACACCCCACTCGGAATCAATTTTTAATCCCGAAGGATTTGTTCCTCTCGGGAGTATTTAGGAGAGTTTTACAAAACCTTCGGGAAAAACTGTCGGTAAAGGTCCTTTTTTTACTAGTAGATGTTGTAATCATATGACTCATGAATATTTTATCCTTACATCCACTAGAAAGCCTATTTTTTCACATATTGTTCATACAACTGATAATGCTACTTTGCATGTTCAAATTATTGGTACTACTCAAACTTTCATATTATCTTTACCGGAAACTTTTTTTATTCCAAAACTTTCCTTAAATCTTATCTCTGTTGGACAATTATGTGATTTAGGTTTGAACTTATCTTTTTCGAGTCATGGTTGTATTGTGCAGGATCCTTAGACAAACAAGATCTTTGGAACATGGCGTAAGGTTGGACGATTGTTTGAACTAACTTCTCTATCTCTTCAATCACAATCTCTTGTAGGAGCTGTCACTTCTGAAATTTGGCACTCTCGATTAGGTCATCCATCTACAGATCATTTGAATTCCTTAATTTCTAGTGGTTTTTTAGGCTCTATTAAGACCGAAACTTTTGATTGTATTTTTTTTCAACTTTCTAAAGGACATGCCTTGCCTTTTTTGTCTAATGATTCTAATTCTTTATTACCTTTTGATATGATTCACTCTGATATTTGGGGTCCTACACCACATAATACTATGGGTGGTTTGAAATATTATGTCATATTTATTGATGATTTTTTTCATTACACGTGGATTTATTTGATGCGTAATAGATCTGAATTATCCTTAATTTACATTCGTTTTGCTAATATGATTGAGACTAGGGCTGCAAATGAGTCAAGCTACTCGTGAGCAACTTGCGAGCCACTTGCGAGCCGCTCGGTCAAAGCTCGTCTTGAGTTTGACTTTGACCGAGCTCGAGCTGGCTCGTTTAAAATTCGAGTCAAGTTCGAGCTCTTATAATGCTTGCTCGATGGCTTGTCGAGCTTTTTCAAGCCTCATAGTATATAATATATATTTTTAGTTATTTAATATTAAAACTCAAATAATATATTTTTTCTCTCCCTTTCTCCTCAAAACCCGTATGAAGGCCCACAATCCATAAAGTAAAACCCTACTTCTAACATATCTACGACTCTTCATCTAATCTAATTTACGTGCCTCTTCATCATTTGTTTCATTGTTCCTTCATTTTCTCTTCCATCTTCATAATTTCTTTCACTCACTCTTTCATCGTTCTTCCACTTTTCATCTTTTCTTCATTCATCTTACATCATTTCTTTAGCTCTTAATCTTTTCTTCTTTAGTCTTCACAATCTTTTCACTCTTCATCTATTCATTTCCTTATTCTTCATCTATTCATTTTCTTATTTTTCCGTCTTCATTTCACATCGATAGGTAATTAAAAAAAATTCACTTTTATTATAACTATTATTTTTCTTTTTATGTAACTTTTATTTCTTTTACTTTAAGGAAATCCAACAACAAAAAAAAGAAAAAACTATTTTATTGGTTAACTCATTGGTAAAGTAAGTCTTGTTCATCCTTTTTGTCATGTATTAAAAGAAATTTATGTTTATATATACTTTTTTCATTTATTAGTTTTTTCATGTATTAGGATAAACTTAGGCTTCGATTATAGAATAACACTGGTAGATGATAAAAAAAAAGTTTAATAAATTATATGTAATAAAAGTATATTATATACTAACACCTTAACATCATCAAAAAAAATCATTATTTTTTTCTCCCTCTAGATTTTTAAATAACTTAATTCAAACTAGGCTTAATTTTTCCTTCTTCATCTTTAATATGAATAATTTTATTATAAATTTGTTAATTATAAAAATTATTCTAACTTAGTTAGATAAAGAGGAAAAAGTTAGAAATAATAGAGAGTTGTGAAGGGTAAAAAAGAGAAAAAAAAATGGATAAGAAAAATTTTTGATGTTTTGTTTAAATAAAAAAGTAAATAAAGTAATATAATTTTAAAAAAATATAGGAAATATTACATGTGGTAAAAATTTAACACCGTTAAATATTTCTGTTATTTTAAACAAATTTGATACTTTTTGACAAGTTGGTATATATATAAATAGAATTTTGATACTTAATAAATAAATTTGACACATTCTTACAACTTGGTGTTTAGCCAATTTAAAACTTTTAAAGATTGTAAATATATATATGTTTAACAAGTAGAGCCTTGTCCACCTGGTTTTGTACTCGATCCAACCCTGGTCTTTAATTTCAAATATGATTTTTTTTAAATAATAATTATTATTATTTTATTTTATACAAATAATATTTTTTAATATATAAATATTTATAATAATACATGAATTTTAATTAATATATAAATAAATTTATTTATATAAGTTAAAGTATAAAGAATTATAAATAAAATAATATAAATAATATAATAGTATTATTTATTTTAAAACTATATTTATATAATAATTATATAAAATAATAATTTATATAAATATAAGGGTAAAATAACTTTTTATATTTCTTAATTTTAAATTATTTCAAATTTTATAAAAAAATATATAAATTAATATTAATAAATAAGTTAAAACAGTTATATTGATTTGGTTCGGTATTTAAATAAATAATTTGATATTTTATTCTTCCAAATCAATTTATGTGCATTAATATTCTATAATTATAATATGGAGTATTCACTTAATAATATGTGTTTACACAATTTTGTATTTTTATTTTTATTTTTATTTTTATTTTTTGTTTTCTTTTTTTTTTATATTTACACAAAATTAGGTTGAAATTCATTAAATTAGATTTTTATATTTTTTATTTATATAATTACTTTTTTATTATTTAAAACCTAATTAATTTAACTTCTCACATTTTTTTTAACATTTTTTTAAAATCGAGTATTGTATATTTATTTTATTTTAGTTAGGGTATTTTTGGAACTGTTTGATTAATATGTTCACTTAATAACCGTATTAGTATAATACCTATAAATTTTTCAGCCTAAAAAAAAATCATGAATTCACACTTGCCTAAATAGTCAAAATAGAAACTGCAAATGCCTCTCAATCCATGCAGCCCGAGATGTTGATCTTCTCAGATTCTAATTGTTGAGCGACGACGGAGATGGCACGATCACAATTAAACAAGTCACTAGAGATCAAAAAATAGATACAGGTAAACATATCGTAGAAGAGGTTGTATTTGAAAAACCAGACGCGCTTCTTATATAATAGAAGTTATATAATATCGAAAGATACTACCGGACGCGTGTTTTTGCAAAATACTGATTTGCAAAATATCGGACGTGTGCCTTGATCTAAAACCGATGTGAGGAAAATGTCGACTCCATTTTAATATAAAACAGAAATACAAACTACCGGCTCCGCGTTTGCAAAATACCTATCTGATGATAAAATACTAGTTACGTGTTTGTAAAATACCGATTTTACAAACTACCGGTTGCGCTTTGATATAAAACCGAAATGCAAACTACCGGCTACGCTTCATAAAATTTCGATTCATAAACTACCGGCTACGCTTCATAAAGTGTCGATCTGAGATAAAATACCGATTACGTGTTTGTAAAATACCAATTTTACAAACTACCAGTTACGCTTTTGCAAAATACCGATCTGAGATAAAATAGAGGTTACGTGTTTGTAAAATGCCGATTTTATAAACTACCGGTTGCGCTTTGACAAAATGCCGATTTAATAAAATGATGATTTGCCGATAATACCAAAGTCCTTTTGTATAATACTGAACTTTGATCATAGCCGATTTTAAACAAATACCGGGCATCTTTTCTTTTCCGGTTTTCTTTAATCTACACATAATTAATTAACATAATTAAGTTCTTATTTAATAGTTAATTAATAATAATAATAATTTATTTATTTGTACTTAACATAAACTATCTAACTTTATTGCTTCAATTATCACACTACAATGCTCAGATCCATTTCAAACAAAATCAATTGTTTTTATTGGATAATGACTTGGACTTAACTCCTCAATTTATGTATTCAAGTCAATTTGTTCAATTTTCTTTCTTGCTGACTACATGTTCCACAAAATTCCATGTCTAGTGTTGTTGTAGATTATCTCATTCTGCAGGTTGGTGAATTCGCAGTCAACCTTACAACGCATTAGTGTCATTAGAAATTGTAAAGGTGTCATTATTGGCATACTAGCACTACAACAAAAATGACTTTCGGCGACGCTTAAAAGACCTCTGCCAACCTTTAAAAGCGTCGCTAAAAACATTACCGACACTTATTCTTGCGTCGCCAGAAGCAGGGTGGGCGCAAGTTTTTACCACGCTTATTTAAGCGTCGGTACAAGCGTTGCCGAAAGGCGAAAGTTTTAACAACGCTTATTTAAGCGTTGGCAAAATTAAAAAACGTCGCTAAAAGTCTATTTTATTTTTAAACTATTTTTTTTTAATTTGTTTTTTTCTATTTGCATTTTAGATGTTATTTTTTTATCTCTACTATTATCACATTTGCCCTTCATCTCTCAACTAATGAACATAACCCTAGGGTGAACCCATAGTCTAGCACATTATAACCTTAAAAACACTTCAGAAACTAATGAATTCTCTCATATTTAATATACCAAAAACTTTTTCTTTTTCTCCAATGTGGGATAAATGTCATATTAACACTTCAGAAACTACTGAACTCTCTCATATTTTACTTTTAATTAAATTTAAATAATAATTAAATAAAAGACATATATTAATAATACTATAAAAAGTTTAAAAATTATGTTATATAAAAAATATTAATTAAATTTTTAATGTTAACAAAATTTTAAGTCAAATTTAATTTAAAAAAAATTAAAAAATCAAAATAAAATATTTACAAAGTTTTAAAATAAAACATAAAAATTATTAAAATTTAAAATATTTAAACTATAAGGTTTTAAAAAGTTACAAAGTTGGTATATAAAAAAATAAAGGTGGTGGTATATATATAAAGGTTGGCAAAAGTTTTTTTCTTTTAATTTTTACTCACGCTTAATATGGGTTGGCATATAAGGGTCGCTGAAAGTATGTTTTGTTGTAGTGTAGGCGTGTTGGAAGAGTAGTGTCTGGAAGTGCCAACTTCCTACAAGATATGATCAAAGATTGAGTTCTTTATGGAGCCTCCCAAAGTAGGAAAACTACTATTATAAGGTCTTAGTGGCTAAACTAAAACTACTATCATAAGGTCTCAATGACTAAACTAACTTTGCTTTTACAAATTGATGTAGATGTAAATTATATGCAAATTCAATGCGTACATTATTATAAGTATATTTGATGGGATTGTTGTTTTGATTGTACCAAATTATGAATATTTGATATGAAATTAATTTAATTGATAATTAATTTAATTTAATTAGAATGCATTTAATTGTTTTGTTGTATGTGTAAGTGATTATATATAAAATTTATGTACCAATATATTTAAATTTATTTTTAAAAAAATCAATTCAACGAGTTACACCGATCGGACCGAAGTTTGTTCAAAAATCGGGTTGATAACTGGAACGGTTTTCAAAAACATGGTTATAATCAATATACAACTTATTTTTGCACAATTCAACACAATAATACAAACTAATTTTATAATTTCGAAATAAATTAATATTGCAAGAAATGTTGCATATCGAAATCAACTTTATTTACAGTTTTGTAGTTTTGTTTTAATGCAAAAGTATAACATCTTTAGAATAATTCAAGTGTCAAGGTTTAATGTCTAAGAGATCAAAATTCATGAGATTGTGAGAAAACGTGTTAGTTTAATAAATAAAAAAAGTCTTATATAAAGTAATACATACTTGAGATTTTACTATTGAGATCTTATTATATATTAGCCAAGATACATGTATTATATATTAGCCAAGTTACATGTGATTGTACGGTTGTAATTATAAAATATAAAGATAAATATGATATAAATTAAAAATAATTTTTTATATATTTTTTTTTTAAATTTTAAATGTTAACGCAATCTTCATCATATGATTATGACATTTTTAATGAAAAAATAATTATGATAAATAAATTTCTTATAGATGATTGTGGAGAGAGTGTTTAAATTAAGAAATTAAGAGTTATTATATATATATATATTAATATAATTAAAATTATTTTTAATTTTTAATTTTTGTATGTTTAAAAGTTGAATATAACTTTTTATATTATAATATATTTTAAATATATGTATTTATATTTTTAAAATATAGAATAAATCTTTATTATTTTAATATAATAAAATTAAAATTGTATTTATAAAATTTATTAATTTTTACATTTTAGTGTGAGAAAAAAAAGTTTATTAAGAAAGAAATTAAGAGATATATATATATATTAGGAAGAGAAATTACAAAGAGAGTGTGTTATATACCTTCGCTATTTTAAATTAAGAGTTATTATATATAGAGATTAGAAGTTAATAATGATTTGTACGGTGAAGGTTTAATTTTTAATATTATTATATATTTTAAATATATGTATTTATATTTTTTAAATATATAATAAATTTTTATTATTTTGATATAATATAATTAAAATTATATTTATAAAATTTATTAATGAGAAAAAAAATTATATATATATATATATATTAAGAAAAGAAATAATAATAATTAAGAGAAATAAATTAGGAAGAAAAATTATATAATGAAGTGGATGATTGTGGAAAGAACGTGTCTTTATTTATTTATTTATTTATTTATTTATATATATATATATATATATATATAATACATAAAAAAAAATTTAATTCGGCACATAAATTAACCATAAATAAGGATTAAAATATGTCATTAGTTCATTATATTCATTTTTTCAATCTAAATTCACTTTATTCATATTACTTTTTCTATTTACATTTATGTCAATATATATAATGATGTTTAAAATTTAAACTTATTATAATTATTCACAATTCTTTGATAATAATTATTTTTCTCTTTTAATATATATATATAAATTTGTCTCTTCTATTTTTTTTTCTTCATTTTTTTATATTTCTTTCTTTTTTTATTTTATTTTTTATATTTTTTTCTCTTTACAATATATATATGATTGATAACACAATATATTATATATGAATAGTAGAAAATATATTTTTATATATAATAATTATATAAAATAAATTATATATATATATATATATGAGAAGATACAGATATAAATTAATTTAAAAAAATAAAATTTATATATAATATATATTTACATATGATATGATGATAGAGAAATTAAAAATATATATATATAATAAAAATGAGTTATTATTATTATTACTTTATATTAGATATGTTCATTTATAAAAATAAATTATTGTTTATATATATATATATAATAAATATATAATATTATATATTAATATAAAATTTATAATTTCTCACATATTATATATATATATATATATATATATATATATATTATTTAATTTTCTATATTAATTAATTAAATTATTTCAATCTCATTCTATTAATATTTATATATTTATATATTATATATATTCTTTTTCATTATTAATTTTATACAAATATAATTTATTTTATCACTAATCATATTAAATATATATATACAATTTTTATAAATTATAAATAATAATAACTAATTTCTCTTGCCTAATTATTTATTCTCTTGGTAATTAATTAATTAATTATATATATATATATATATATTATTTAATTTTTTATATCGATTAATTAATTTATTTCACTCTCATTATATTTATATTATATATATATATATATATATATATTTCTTTATATTATTTATTTAATAACCATTTATATATTTAAAATTTTAAATTTTAAATAAATGATTGATTTTGTGATTTTTAATAAACAAAATGATAAATTATAGATTTTAAGTGACTGTGAATTTATATATTGAGGAAATAAATATCAATCAAATCAATCAGATCTTAAATAATTTAATCAATTTTTTTCCTTTTTTTATTAGTTAATTTTATTTTTCTCTTTTAACTATTTTTTTTCCAAACCCTAAGTCATCCCTTTCAGTCCCACGATCCTCGTCCTACTTTACGACTTTAGCTCTCCCTTGAACAACGTCATTCGCTTACCTTAGTTTATACGTCCAAGGTTGTTAAATTCGAGAATTTACATAAAATCGTTGATAAGTTATAACTCGTAAAATCTAGACACCTGGCAATAATTCAAATAAGGCAATTCATGAAATTGGAGGAAGCATCGGAGACATCCTCTAGTCACGGTGGATTGACATCGGCTGGACCAGTTCCGGTCCCTCAGCTCCCCGACAACGTCAGCAGTTCCATGTTCTTCTGCTGAGTAGTCTTGCTTGCTTGTTGATCCTCTTCTTCGCGAAACCCGTTGTGGATGTAAATATATCACACTATTTGGCGCTTAGGATGACTCTGGCTTTTATGTTACTATCCCCAGTCCGGTCTTGTTTGCAAGTGGAATCAGAAGGGGGTGTGCACAGTTAAGAAGTTTACATTAAATCATAAAAATTTAATTTTAAAAAATAATAGAAATATATTATTATTATTATTTATATATAATTAACTATTTTATACCTAACTAATTTTATAAATTTATATATTTAAATATAAAATTAATTAAAAATAATAATAAGTAAATAATTCTACTCAAAAGTTCTACTTAAAAAATTAATTATATTAATTAATTTATTTGAATAAAAAATAACTCTATTTTTTAATTTTTAAATATAAATTTAATTTTTTAAACGAAAAATCGTAAAATCAAAATTATTTATAAGCTCGTAAAATTATAAAATCTTATTATTGTAAATTTAAAATCGTAAAAATTTACTTATTTAAAAATTTATTTAAAACCAGACTCGTTAACCTAATGTGAAATCTTAAGATTTTAAGAGACTCGTTAACCCAAGGTGAAATTTTAAGATTTTAAGAGTTAACTCAAGATTTTAACACCATTGCATACGTCTACCGCCGACGCTTCCCAATCATCCACCTTCTGCCTACTAGAGGCGTCCACGTCCATTATCCAGTTTAGTATGTTTTTTCTTCTGCTAAAATCCTGACTAGATTATCTACATGTTTAATTACTCAGACCAATCGCAATTCCAATACCATCGTTAGTATTTATTAATATGTTTGTTAATTGCTCAAAAGATTTATGAATTGATGACATGAGATATTTATTTATATTGTTTATTTATATTATAATTTTGTGTATGATTATATATTTTATATCGTTAGCAATTCAAAATAAAATCATTCAACTTACATTAAAAAAACTTTATTCTCTAACATTAAAAATAACTTATAAGAATTAATAATGAATTGAAAATATCTTAATTTTATGTGCATATTGTTTATAAAATAACATTTTATTGAATTTAACATAAAAATGGTAGGTAGGTTAGTTAGTTAGAGTAATGTAATATCATTTTCAATCTTATTCTTATAAATTGATAGTTCCAAGTTTGGAGGACGAACCTACCCGCAAATCGACAACTATACTCACATAACGGATGGCCGTGCATTGTAGTGTGAGAAACCGATAATTTAAATATGATGGTCTTGCATTGTGGTGTGAGAACCCGATAATTTGTATTTAAATGTTATTAAATATATACATATTCTTCCTAATTAGTTTTTAACTGTGTTGGATTTTAGTTGTACCTTATAATCAATATACAACTTATTTTTGCACAATTCAACACAATAATACAAACTAATTTTATAATTTTAAAATAAATTAAAATTGCAAGAAATGTTGCATATCTAATTCAACTTTATTTACAACTTTTAATTTTTGTTTTGATGCAAAAATATAATATCTCAAGTTAACCCATTAGAATAATTCAAGTGTGGG